>NC_057807.1:187309433-187310603 GCF_018294505.1 Triticum aestivum
GAAGCGGAGTGCGCTCAATCACAAGCTTATTACGAACAGTCCAAAGAGTCCAGGCTAGGGTCCCAACCTCCAGCCACCTAATGTGGCGGGAGGACGGGGGGGACGCTTGGAGTTCAGCAAAAAGGTCGGGGAAGTTGGTGTGAGTCCAATTTCCGCCGACAAGCTCGCGAAAACAGCTCCAGAGGAACTGGGCAGAGGTGCAAGCGAAGAAGATGTGGTTAGAGTCCTCGGGGACGGCACAGAGGGGGCAGAGACCAGAACCCGGGCCATTACGCTTGCGGACCTCCACACCGGAGGGGATCCGTCCCCGGATCCACTGCCACATGAAGATACGGATCTTCAGAGGGAGGCGGACGGACCAAACCATTGAGAGGGGGGGAGGGGCGGCGGAGGGGGCAATGGCCGCATAGAGCGATTTGGTAGAGAACTGGCCAGACGGCTCCAAATGCCATCGAACACGGTCTTGGACGCCGTCAACCAGCGGCTCATGAAGAGCGACGCACTCAAGAAGCTCACGCCAGACGGCGGATTCCGCAGGCCCAAATGGCCGACGGAAAGTGAGGCGCCCTAAGTCAAATAGGGCCCTATCAACAGAGATCATGGGGTCGACAGAGATAGCAAAGAGAATGGGGAAGCGAGCCGCAAAGGGGGCGTCACCGGCCCAACGGTCATACCAGAATAACGTCGAACGGCCAGATCCTACCGAGATAGAGGTACCAATGCGGAGCATAGGGAGGAGCTGGACAAGGGACTGCCAGAACTGAGAGCCACCCGACTTCTGGCAGAAGGCAAGGGGTTGGCCGCGCAGGTATTTATTCCGGATAATGTCCAGCCAGAGGCCCCCGTGGCCCTGCGAGATGCGCCACAGCCATCGGGAGAGGAGGGCAATATTCATCCGTTTGGAGCACATGATCCCCAAACCCCCCTGCTCCCTCGGCTTGCAGATGTCAGGCCAGCTGACCATGTGATACTTCTGCTTGCCGTGCTCCCCAGCCCAATAGAAGCGGGACTGGATTTTGGCGATCTCCTTATGAAGAGAATCGTGAAGGCTGTAGAAACTCATAAGAAATAAGAGGAGACTGGAGAGGGAGGAGTTGATAAGAATAGTCCTGGCCGCCTTGGACAGCCACCTCCCCTGCCAAGGCTCGCATCTAGTCTGGAGCTTGGTCA
>NC_057807.1:187310613-187312771 GCF_018294505.1 Triticum aestivum
GTTGAAGAGGAACGGGGAGAAGGGGTCGCCTTGGCGCACCCCACAAAGGGTAGGGAAGAAGGGACCAATTTCGCCATTAATATTGACCGCCGTGCGACCGCAAGAGACCATTTGCATGACTCTCGTGATCCACCGGTCGTCAAATCCCTTGCGCAGAAGGACTTCCCGAAGGAAGGGCCAGCTAACCGTGTCATAAGCTTTGTGAAAATCGATCTTCAGAAAGACCGCCTTCAGGTGTTTGACCCGGACCTCATGAAGAACCTCGTGCAGGACCAAGACCCCATCAAGGATGAACCGGCCCTGAATGAACGCCGACTGATTAGGGTGAGTGATCCGGTCGGCCAGCAGGGTCACCCTATTGGCGTACCCTTTGGCCAAGATCCGGAAGATCACGTTTATGACCGTAATCGGGCGGAACTGGCGGATGTCAGTCGCCCCAGGGACCTTGGGAATGAGGGAGATGGTCCCAAAGTTGAGGCGGCCAAGGTCGATCGAGCCCACGAAGAATGCCTCGAAAATGGCCATGATCTCGGGTTTGACCACGCTCCAGAAGGTTTGGAAGAAGAGAACCGGGAGGCCGTCCGGGCCCGGCGCCGAGGAGGGATTCATACCCTTGATAGCCTCCCAGACCTCTTGTTCAGAGAAGGGGGCCGTCAAGGTGGCATTGTCTTCGTCAGAGACTAGACGGTCGCCGGTCCAGCAGTCAAAGGCAAGAGAGAGGCCGCTCCGAGGAGCGGGGGAGAAGAGGGAGCGATAGAAGCCATCAACATGGGCGCGGATATCGCGGGGATCCTGAAGGAGAGTGGCTCCCTCCCAAAGGCAGGAGATGGTGTTGCGTCTACGGCGCCCATTTGCGATCGCCTGGAAGTAGGCCGTATTCGCATCCCCCTTCAAGACCCAACGCTGGGCGCCCCGAATGCGCCAATAAGCCTCCTCATCAGAGTAAATCACGGAGAGCTGGTCCTCGAGGTCATAACGGGACATCCACTCGTCAGGAGAGAGACCGATCGCATCAGCCCTGAAGTCGAGGGCCTGGATCGCCGACAGGAGAGCCTTCTTCCGTTCCCTGGAGTCTCTTCCCAGGTTGGCTCCCCACCCCTTCATAAATTGTCGGGCACGCTTCGCACAGAAGTGCCACACATCTATGGCGGAAGGGGGGCGGGGTGGGGATGGCCACGAGCCTCGATCCAACGAGCACTGACGGCGTCGGAGAATCCGGCCTGGGAGAGCCAGAAAGCCTCAAAACGGAACCGAGGGGGAATCGGGGGGCGCTCATCCGCGGAGGAGAGAAGCAGGGGAACGTGGTCAGACCCAATCCGGGTGACGGCACGAAGAGAGGCTAAGGGGCACCGGAGGTCCCACTCGGGGGAAACTAGGACCCTGTCCAAGACGGAGAGGGTCGGGGAGGCTTGGCGGTTGGTCCAAGTAAAACGAGCCCCAACCCGATCAAGCTCCCTGAGGGCGAGGTCGGCAATGAAGTCGTTAAACATGTCCATCCGGGCAAAACTAACATTGCCATTGTTCTTGTCTTCCGCACACCGCAACAGGTTGAAGTCCCCCCCGACAACTACGGGGAGGGAGGCGGCCGAGATTTTCCGGTGAAGTTCCTCCAGGAAGGAGGCCGACCTACTATGGTCAGCCGGACCATAGACGATGATGATCTCCCATTTGAAATTGAGAGATCTCTCAAAGACCTCCATGCTGACGAAGAATTCGCCCCGGTCCATGCTGCCCACCTCAAAGGTGGCATCCTTCACGCCTAGGAGGATGCCACCCGAGTGGCCTGCACTCCCACTAGAAGGGAGCCAGTGCCACGCAAATAGGTGAGAGCTCAGCCGGTCGAGCTCAGGGAGCGCAAAGTCCCGGCGCATGGTCTCATGCACGGCCACTAGGTCGATGCGTTCATCTCGCAAGTACTCCACTAACTGGCGGCGTCGGCCATCATGGCCGAAGCCGCGGATGTTCCAGAATAGGGCACGCATCAAGGAGCCATTGGGGGGCTGCTTGACCCCAAGACACGAGACGCGCTGAGAGCGCGGAGGGCCGCCGTGCGGGAGCGGGTGCGACCCCGGATCACCAGCTCGGCCCCCGAAGGGCGGGGGGCCGTCTGCCGCGTCCGAGGAGGGGGGGAGGGGTCTCTAGGGGGCGCCTGGGCCGG
>NC_057807.1:187313010-187314227 GCF_018294505.1 Triticum aestivum
CCACCTCCGGAGCCGGGGGAGAGATGGGGGAGCGCGGAGAGGAGGCCGGGCAGACCACCAGGCCGACACTGGAGATGTCGCTCCCCTCGGACGACGACCCGTCAGGGATCGGGGGGTCATCAGCGGAGGGGCCTGGGGCGGCCTGGCGGCCCTTGCCCCCCGGAGCCGGAGGGGGGGGCGAGGGAGGAGGAGAGCGGGAGTCCTCGGACTCCCCCTCCTCGTCAGAGCGGTGGGAGCGCGAGTGGTGACGGCCGTGGTAGTCTCCGCCGGCCCCCCGGAAGTCGTCTGGGGGACCGACGTCGAGGGAGCGGGGGCGTCCAACGTGGTTGGGCGGCTCGGGGGCGATCCTGAGGTCGAAGCCCTGGTCGTTGAAGAAGACCCGGACCGAGGTGTGCAGCTTGGTGGAGTCGAGACACTTGACCTTGACCCTGACCTCCTCCTCCTTGCGCAGTGAGAGCTCATCAACCACCACCACCTTGCCCAAGAGGCGAGACATCTGGCGGATGACAAGCTCTGACCGCGCGATGTCAGGGAGACCGGAGATGAGGATCCAAGCGGTGTCGAGGACGGCCACGGCCTGGGCGTCGAGAACAGGCTCGGAGATCTCAACCACCAGCTGGTTGAGGGCGAGGGTGATCCGGCCACTACGCGTGCCGTAGCCGTAGCTGACGGAGTCGGGGAAGACGACGGAGAAGATGTGGCTGGCGGTGGAGGTAACCACCCAGTCCCACTGACAACGGTAGAGGTGGTTGAGCTCGGCCTCGATCATCTCCGGGGAGGCCACCCCGTCAACGACCGTGACGATCGCCTGAAGGGAGGGCGAAGGCGGAGGGGCATCCGGGACCTCAAGGTGGAAGAAGCCCAACCCCTCGATGCCGTGGCCATACATCATGAGCTCGGACACCACCGGTCTGTCCGGACACAGAATGGCGGGGTGGCCCGGATCCTTGCAGAGGTAGCAGCACTGGGGGTTGACACAGGCAACCTGGGAGTGCCCCCTCACCCCACAGTTGAAGCAAGGGGGGCGAGGAAGACCGGAGACGGGGCCCGGAGCGGAGGGGGCCCCCGGACCCGAGGATGGAGGGATGGTCGGAGTGGGTCGGGCACCCCGACGCTTCTTCTTCTTGGCGGGGCCAGGGCGGCCGCGGGCGGGAGCGCCCCCAGAGGTCGGACCCGGGGCCGAGGACCCCGAGGCAGCGTGAGGCGGGACGTAGCGG
>NC_057807.1:187315759-187320351 GCF_018294505.1 Triticum aestivum
CCCCTCACGTGGGGGGCTGAGAAGGCCGGCCGGCGGGGCGGAGCGAGCTGCCGGACGGAGAGAGGAGTGGCGGGGGCAGACGGAGAGGGGGGAGGGGGGAAGGGGGCGTCGTCCGCGCAATCGGCCCACCGGAAGGAGGCGCCCGGGGCAGCCGGCGCGGAGGCGGCCGGCGCGGGGAGCGGTGGCGGAGCCGCGGGCGAGGGGGCCTGCAGGGAGGGAGAAGGGGAGGGCGACAGAGGAGTCTCGGCGGCGGCGGCGCAACCGGCTGCGGGAGCGCCCGCGATGCCGCCCGCGGTGTCGCCCGTCATCGTCTGCGCTAACCTAGGTAATGGGATTAGCGGGTCGAGGAGGGTCGCAGATATTCTTTTCACTGGAGTGGCATGCTTCCTTGTTGCAGTCATCCTTGGGACTGCTGTACACGCTTCTAATGCAGCGGATAATGAAGAAAAACTAAGTGAATCCGCAAATGTCTACAACCTTGGGTAACATGGTCTCACTTTCTAGCACATTTTTTCGTCACACACAGTCACATACCCACTGGTTCACTTACATCGGCTAGGTGCATTAGATGTCAATCTTTGTAAACCATTTTACGTCTTATTTTTGCTGCTCTGATCACTATAATGTCTAAATTAACAGGACAAATGGAGGTATGGAGCCAAGCACACGAGTTATATATGGTGCATGACTACTGGTATTGTTGATGTATTGCAGTTGCAAATTCTAGTTCCTAACTTTGCCTATTTGAGATGCAGTAGTGGACATAGAGAATGGAGCTTCTGCAGAAGATGCCACCAGAGCTGAGGCAGGAACTGCAAAATACCTAATTGAGCTCGAAGGGCGGCGTTCAATTAAGGTAAACTCATAATTCTGTCACAAGTCATTGTGGAATAATTCAGATAGTACAAGATGTTTGTTCTGAACCTCTGTTTTCGCAACATCAATGAACTGATCTAGCCAAACTTCTTCATTTTCCAGGTATTTGGATCGAGTAAGCTCAAGGGGCTTGGGCTAGTTTTCTTTGCTGGTGTCTGCCTCGCACTCTTCTCTCCAGCACTCAATCTGGCCACCAATGACCAGTGGCACATCCTGAAAGACCGTGTCCAACATCTGGTTGTATACACTGCCTTCTTCTACTTCTCCATATCATGTTTGTCATTGGTATCGGGTTGAACATCTTGTTCCTCTACCGCCCAATGACCGGCGTGCCAAAGTCATCCTTCAAGGCCTATCTGAATGACTGGGAAGGCAGGCAATGGGCTCTTCTTGCCGGTCTCCTTTGTGGTTTGGGCAATGGCTTCCAGTTCATGGGTGGTCAGGCTGCTGGTTATGCTGCAGCTGATGCTGTTGAGGTTGGTTGAACCAATGTCTCGTGGTTCTTATATGTTCGCATCCAGCACCGTAAAAAAAAACATCTTTACATCTGAAGAGAAATGCACCATGTTTGCATTCTGTGTGATTCAATCAAGATGTTAAAATAATATTGAATCTCTAAAACATATCCTGTGGTAGATATGATTTTCAGAATGAAGAGGAAACTTCTCTACACCTATGATTCTAACTGCTTCTGCATTGCTGTTTATCAGGCATTGCCACTTGTGAGCACATTCTGGGGCATCGTGCTATTCGGGGAGTACCGGAAGTCGTCAAAGAAAACGTACACTCTGCTCGTGTTCATGCTGCTGATGTTCATTGCGGCTGTAGCAACGCTGATGGCTTCAGCTGGTCACAGGAGCACAAAGTGATCCATTACCACATTCTGGGCCATCTTGCTATTTGGTGGTACCGGAAGTTGTCAAGGAGAACTTCTCAGGTTGGTTGCGGGCTGTACCATGCTTGTGGCTTCATCTGGTCAAAGGCGCGGCGCACAAAGTTATGGTTTGCCCCATCCTTTCATCTGTTCTTCTAGTTTGCAAGTCCTCCTAGTCCTACCACAAGGCATAGGAATGAAGTAAGACGGGAAGGCAAGGAGTTGACCCGGGAAGCAGGCCATGCCATGACAAAGTGAATCCTATCTGCGATGTTTTCGTCTAAATGGAGTTGTCAGGTGTGGTTGTACATAACCCCAAACAAGGGGAAACGTTTCAGTGCCTCCTTGGTTGAAAGAAATTTTGTAGGAATTTTGGAGGATTCTATCTCTTATAAAAAAAATGTAGGATTGAAATCATAGAAATATTTTCTAGAATCCATTTTGTATTGCAAAATCCCAATGAGTCCAACCTCATGGAAACTTTAGTTTGTGTGCAACCAAACAACTTCTATCAAACTTTTTTGTGTTTTCAATTATTATATGATTCAACATGCCATTTGCTTTTCTTCTCGAAAATGGGAATATATTAATATCAATCGGATATCAATTACACCCGGCCTCTGCAACAACATAATGTCAAGGGCTAGTTGAGACATCAAGGATGCACACAGGCAAAAGAAAAAAGAAAAGAAAAACGCCGAACGGATCAGCGAAGTAGGAGGAACTACCACCACAATAGACCACACAAGAAATGCAAAAAAGGTTCTCCAAGAACGACGCCTCCAAGAAGGAAACCGTGCACCAACACAGTCGTCGCCTGATCACAGATCATGGGTTTTCATCCTGAAGAAAGACTGACTGAACTCCAAGCAATGCCTTAAACAAGGAGACGAATAGTGATCCGCCATTGCCAGGTACGACCAGTGAAGGTCGGACCAAGGGTTTTCACCCCGGAAGTCGAGACTTTGTGCCCAAAGAGCACCACCAATAAGAAGTCCACATGTGCTGTCGTGCCTGCTAGCTGGTACTCCTGCAAAACGCCGATCATCTGGTCCACAATCTTCACCACAACCAAACTCGCCTCTGTCGTCACTTGAAATCTCGAACTCCACATGAGCCATCGAGATCCACTGGTCATTTGATCCGGCAAAACCATCTTGAGATTCCCCATCATTGTTAGCACCACGGTAATTGCCGGTAAATATGCCTCGGCGTACCTCATGGTGCCGACAAATCGGAGTGTGATAGGTCCACAAGAATGACAGAGGACAGTGACAGAAAATTAGACTGATTGCTGGTGCGGAGATCTGGTCAAGGAGCTTAACCGCACCAACCCCGCAAAGCAAACCTGCCATGTAATGTCCCTCCTGAGCCTGTTGTTGGGAACGATCACTCTTGGCGCCCGACGGTCCATGTGTTGCGGCAGTTGATTGCCGGCAACTCCACGGACACCTCTGGCACCCACAAACTCACTCCGATCGCAACTCTGCGTCGCGTGAACCAGACGTACGTCCGCGAGTGGCTCATCACCCGGCGGTCCATGTACTGCAACGGCAGATTGCTGGCGACACCACGGACTCCACAGAACCCATGAACTCGGTCCGGTCGCAACATTGCGTCGCCTGGACCAGACCCGCGTCCACGAGCAGCTGCCGGTGCTCTGATGATCTGACCGCCACCATCTTGTGTCGTCGACCTCACGATCCGGCCACCGCCGTCCTGCGTCGTTGTCCTCATGATCTGGCCGCCGCAATACTGCGTCATGGCCTTCCTATTTTGCAGGTCGCCGGCCTTCCGACTGAACGTCGGAGTTGGATGCACGTCTAGAGCAGTAAGCCACCAGTGATTTACATGCAGGTCTAATGCATCCTGCCCCATGTACATGCATACAGGCGCTGGGGTATGATTGTGCGTGCAGACTTGATCCGGCCGCCGGCTGAAGCGCAAGCCTAGATCAGATCCGAGATGATTGGATCGGTGAAGAGTGCCCAGGCTAATGAAAAAGAAACAGGCAGGAGCGCCCCGCCGCCGCCGTCCGTCGTGGAACGACCTCCTCCGGCGGCGGCGGGGGGGAGGAAGGTCAGCGAGGGGTGGTTGGCGGCTGGGGCGGTAGGGTCCCCCGAGTCGCCCGGCGCGGACGACGCGAGGGCTGAATCCTGCCAACTAAAGAGGCAGCATAATATTTTAGTCTTCAGATTTCAAATTCATACCAAATTATTATGTTTGATTTCATGTGAAAGGAGAAGACAACACAATATTTAATTCTGTTACTAACAAAATAAACTTCAAGGTTGTGCAGAAAATAATATTCCATTCGCGAGCAAGATAGCATGCTGCAAAAATAATAACTTATCATGGCATGTAATGTGATGCTTGTCCGGAGCGCCCTGCCGCCGCCGTCCGCCGTGGGACGACCTCCTCCGGCGGCGGCGGGGGGAGGAAGGTCAGCGAGGGGTGGCCGGCGGCTGGGGCGGTAGGGTCCCCCGAGTCGCCCAGCGTGGACGACGCGAGGGCTGAATCCTGCCAACTAAAGAGGCAGCATAATACTTTAGTCTTCAGATTTCAAATTCATACCAAATTATTATGTTTGATTCCATGTGAAAGGAGAAGACAACACAATATTTAATTATGTTACTAACGAAATAAACTTCAAGGTTGTGCAGAAAATAACATTCCATTCGCGAACAGGATAGCATGCTGCAAAAATAACAACTTATCATGGCATATAATGTGACAATATTTAATTCTGTTACTAACGAAATAAACTTCAAGGTTGTGCAGAAAATAACATTCCATTCGCGAACAGGATAGCATGCTGCAAAAATAATAACTTATCATGGCA
>NC_057807.1:187320661-187321436 GCF_018294505.1 Triticum aestivum
TCCATAACTCCATATACATTATGTACATGTAATTTGATAGTTGTATGGCTCTTCTTCCTTTTGGGGATTTTGGGGATATAAGTTGACCTTTTTATTAGAAAAAGGAAAGACCTTCAGCCTCTGCATCGAGTGATGCACGCAGCCATATTAATTATTAAAAATACCAAATAAATCAGTTTACATGGGAAAAAAATGAGGCCATCCACATAGAACATACCTCGCGACAACATCGCCCAATTGTACCGCCAAACCTACAACGGCGTATTGTCAGATAAAGAGAGCAACGCTTCAAGACAACACATTCAAGAAGAAAATGGTGCATGTCGATGCTGGCTGGTCTAACCAGATGTCAGACCAATAGCTATGAACCGGAGCATACCTCCGAACTGACACCATCAACAAGGTAATGATGCAGGTACGTCGATGCTGCCCAATCATACCATAAGGTAAGATCCTAAATTTTCACCCAGAGATAATGCATCCCGATTGTTGAATATATGGTTTGTGCATGTATATTGTATAGTATGGCCCACCTCCTAGTCTTTGTATAGTTGAGGTTGTGACCCACTTTGTACTCCATATATACGTGCGCTTTGCACCGATCAATACATCGTGAAGCATTGCCAAAACAATCATTTCCAACATGGTATCATACCTACAATCCTAACCCTAACCCGTGCTGCCGCCGCCGCCGCGATCCCATCGCCGCCGCCGCCGCCGCCGCCACCTCGTGCCGCCGCCGCCGCGAACCTCCGCCGCCGCGCCACCGCCCTGG
>NC_057807.1:187322063-187427462 GCF_018294505.1 Triticum aestivum
GCCGCACCACCCCTTTAGGCCATGGCCTCCCCCGGTTCCACCGGTACCACCCGCAGCCGCCGCACCAACCCGTTCGAGGGTCCCGATCCCGTCGTCATCCGCGACCTCAACATCCTCGCCCGGGTTCCCGTTGTCCTCGACCACCTCACCTCCATGTACTATGCCTGGAAGACATACTTCTCCCTCGTGTTCCGTGAGTACAACCTCCGGGATCACATCGATGGCTCCATGGACTCCCGCTTCATGGAGGGCGATGAGGAGTGGACGGCTATCGACGCCACCCTCATCTGTTGGTTCTACACCACCATCTCGAAGGACCTCTTCCACACGGTGGTCTCCGCCGACGATGACGCTCACGCCGTTTGGACCAAGCTCAACGGCCTCTTCACCGACAACGCGCTCCAACGCAAGGTCTTCTTGCACGGTATGTTTTTTGGGTGCCAGCAGCTTGAGTCGTCTGTTGATGATTATTGCATGCGCCTCAAGAAGCTTGTCGACGAGCTCCGTGACCTTGGCGAGAAGGTCTCCGATGAGCTTCTCCTCAGCACCCTCATCGCCAGCCTGAATGATGACTTCGGGAACGCCGCCTCCAACATCCCCCTCATCACCAACCCGACCTTTCCCAAGATCGTCGCGTACCTGAAGCTGGAGGAGCGGCGGATGCGGATGTCACGCACCCGGGCCACCCACACGGCCCTCACCGCCGGTACCCGTGGTGGTGCGCCGCCCACCGCCCCGGCCCCACCGCCGTGGCCCGCCCCGGGTCCCTTCCAGGCGCCGCCGCCGCCCAGGTTCCCATAACCGGCGCCGCCGCAGGCCCCTCCGCCCCCCGCCGAGCAGCAGCAGCGCCCGGGCGGGCGTCGCGGCTGAGGAGGCCGCAAGCAGCAGCAGCCGCAGCAGCCCGCTGCCCACGGCGGGGCGCCCCGTCAGCCGCAGCACCCGCTGCCCCAGGAGCCCTGGCAGGCCGGCCAGAACCCTTGGACGGGGGTCGTACATGCGTACTCCATGCCTATCCCGCGTGCCCCCGTCCCCGGCTCCTTTGGCGCCCGCCCGGCCCCTCATCAGGCCCTCTACGCGGCCCCTCAAGCGTACCAGCCCGCGCCGCTCTACGGCCCCTCGGGCTATGGGTATGTGGCGCCACCGCCTCAGCCGGCGCCGTCTGCCCCGGCCCTTCCGCCGGCGCCTTGGGATCTCGCGCTCGTAGCGGCTCTCCACACCGCCCCCACGCCGCAGCAGTACACTGGTGGTGGCGACTGGTATATGGACACCGGAGCCACGGCTCACATGGCCGCCAACCCCGATCACATCACTGCTCGCATTACCGTGGGTGACGGTTCTTCTATGCCCATAACTCATGTCGGCCATGCTGCTTTTCCGTCTAACTCCATGCCATTATATCTTTCTAATGTGCTTGTTTCTTCTGACATCATTAAAAATCTTGTTTCCGTTCGTTCTCTTACACGTGAAAATCCTGTTACCGTTGAATTTGACATGTTTGGCTTTTCTGTCAAGGAGGCCCGTACCCGGATGGTGCTCCACCGATGTGACAGCCCCAACGAGCTCTACCCGGTCCACTCACCTACCTCATCCGTTGCTGCACCCATGGCGCTTTCCGCCGGAGTGGACCTTTGGCACGCTTGTCTCGGTCATCCCAACATCGCCACCCTCCGTCATATTCTTCGGAGTTTTTCATTCACGTGTAATAAGATCGACGATCACACTTGTCATGCTTGTCGCCTCGACAAACATGTTCGTCTTCCTTTTAGCAATTCCTCGCATGTCGCATCATACCTGTTTGAGTTAATTCATAGTGATGTCTGGACTTCTCCTGTTGCAAGTAACACGGGCTATCTTTATTACCTTGTCATACTTGATGATTTTTCGCACTATGTGTGGACCTTCCCGTTGTGGCGAAAGTCGGACTCTGTTGCCACTCTCACCGCCTTCTACTCCTATGTCTCCACGCAGTTTGGACGTCCCATTCATGTGTTGCAAACAGACAACGGGAAGGAGTTCGATAACCTTGCGATCCGCAACCTTCTCGCCACACACGGCACGATCTTTCGTCTCACTTGCCCGTACACTTCGCAACAAAACGGCCGCGCTGAGCGCGTGCTTCACACTCTCAATGACTGCGTTCGCACCCTCCTCTTTCACGCCAACGTGCCCCCACATTTTTGGCCCGACGCGCTTGCCACCGCATCACTACTCATTAACATCCGTCCTTGTCGCACTCGCGGGAACTTTGCACCTCATCACCTCTTGTTTGGCACGCCACCCTCCTATGCTGAGCTCCGCATCTTCGGTTGCCTGTGCTACCCAAGCATCGCTTCCATTGCTCCTCATAAGCTCGCACCTCGGTCTGTGGCCTGCATCTTTCTCGGCTATCCTCCTAACACCAAAGGCTACCGCTGCTATGATCCTATCTCTCATCGGGTGATCACTTCACGACACGTTTACTTTGATGAGATGGTTTTTCCGTTCCAGCAGGTACCTTCGGATGCTGCGGCCTTGCCCGCTCCCGGTGATGGTCGCCCACGTGCCTCTCTTGGGCCGCCTCCCGGCTTTGAGGGTGCCCCCCGCGCCACAGGTCGAGTTTCTCCCTGTTTGGCTGCCCTAGGGGCTGCACCTCCCTCGACGCCCACGACGCCCACGGCGTCCCCGGCCTCGACCCTGCCGGCGGCCTCGTCCGCCGCCACGCCGGCGGCCTCGTTCGCCGCCACGCAGGCGGCCTCGCTCGCCGCCTCCCCGGCGGCCTCGCCCCCCGCCTCGCTGGCGGCCTCCTCCGCGGAGGCCTCGCCCGCGATGGTCCCATCGGAGGCGGGCTCGTCTTCGTCCTCGCCCGCCTTCCCTCCGGACCCGCTGCCCCGCCCGATGACTCGCTCTCGGGCTGGCACCCTTCGCCCGAGCACGCGGTACCCCAGCGATGAGTATCTTCTCGCTGCTTCCGCCTCTGAGCCGTCTCCTCTCCTGTCGTCAGCTCGAGCCGCCCTTCGGGATCCTCATTGGCTCGCTGCGATGCAGGAAGAGTTTGACGCGCTCCAGCGGAACCGTACCTGGCAGCTCGTCCCTCGGCCGCCCCGTGCCAACATCATCACGGGCAAGTGGGTCTTTCGGCACAAGACTCGTCCTGGCGGTACTCTCGAGCGCTATAAAGCTCG
Organism: Triticum aestivum; assembly: GCF_018294505.1. NCBI lineage: Eukaryota > Viridiplantae > Streptophyta > Magnoliopsida > Poales > Poaceae > Triticum > Triticum aestivum. The sequence continues at coordinate 187,325,225 of NC_057807.1, forward strand.
CTGGGTGGTTCAGGGCTTTCGGCAACGCGCGGGCGTGGACTTCACCGACACATTCGCCCCGGTTGTTAAACCGGGCACGATCCGCGCTGTGCTCCAGCTAGCCGTGTCCCGAGCATGACCCGTGCATTAGTTGGACGTGTCCAATGCCTTCTTGCACGGCCACCTGGCTGAGTAGGTGTTCTGTGAGCAGCCCACCGGCTTCGTCGACGCCACGCATCCAGATCATGTGTGCTTGCTCTCCCGTTCTCTCTACGGGCTGAAGCAGGCACCTCGAGCCTGGTACCAGCGCATCGCCGCCTTCCTGCAGATGCTCGGATTTACATCGACTCGCTCCGATGCGTCCCTCTTCGTGTATCATCACGGAGTTGACACGACCTACTTGCTGCTGTACGTCGACGACATCATTCTGACGGCATCCACTGTCGCGCTCCTCCAGCGGTTTACTGCTCGTCTTCGTGATGAGTTTGCCCTGAAGGATTTGGGTCCTCTGCATTATTTCCTTGGCATTGAGGTGGTTCGACGGCCAGATGGGTTCTTCCTGCATCAGCAGCGCTATGCCCATGATCTTCTCGACCGAGTTGGCATGCTTAACTGCAAGCCCGTTCCCACGCCAGTCGACACCAAGGCCAAGGTCTCCGCTTTGGAGGGTTCACCTGCATCTGATGCGGCCTTCTACCGCTCCATTGTGGGCGCCCTGCAGTACCTCACCCTGACGCGCCCCAACTTGCAGTATGCCGTTCAGCAGGTCTATCTTCACATGCATGCTCCGCGCGACTCTCACTGGACTCTGGTGAAGCGTATCCTCCGATACATACGCGACACCCAGTCCTTGGGACTTACGTTGACGGCCTCCGCCTCCACCGACCTCGTCGCCTACTCTGATGCGGACTGGGCTGGCTGCCCTGACACACGGCGCTCCACCTCGGGGTACTGTGTCTACCTTGGGCCGTCCTTGATCTCTTGGTCTTCCAAGCGACAGCCCACCGTCTGCCGCTCGAGTGCCGAGGCTGAGTATCGAGCAGTGGCTAACGCCGTTGCTGAATGCTCTTGGCTCCGTCAGCTGCTCCAGGAGTTGCTTTGTGACGTTCACAAGGCTACGCTCGTCTACTGCGACAACGTCTCCGCCGTTTACCTCTCCGCCAACACGGTCCATCATCGTCGAACGAAGCATATTGAGCTCGATATACACTTTGTTCGTGAGCAGGTGGCTCTTGGGCGCATTCGGGTCCTCCACGTCCCGACGGCGCAGCAGTTCGCCGACGTCATGACGAAGGGACTGCCGACTTCTGTTTTCGAGGAGTTCCGGTCCAGTCTTTGCGTCTCCGGCGACGCTTCAACTGCGCGCGCAGGGGGGGGGGTGTTGAATATATGGTTTGTGCATGTATATTGTATAGTATGGCCCACCTCCTAGTCTTTGTATAGTTGAGGTTGTGGCCCACTTTATACTCCATATATACGTGCGCTTTGCATCGATCAATACATCGTGAAGCATTGCCAAAACAATCGTTTCCAACACCGATGTCTGCCGCCATAGTCACCGCCCGCCATTCTATCGTCCTGCTCACATAGAATTTTTTTTGGTGGGATTTATTTTACCGTCCTCACATAGAACTAGCTGGCCAAAAAAGAAAATGTCGGAAGGGTAGGCCAAAGGAGAAACGAGCGACCATGATTACATATTAAGTTTGTGCAGTCTCTCTAACCAGTTAACGAAAATTGGCAGGGACGCACCCCTCCCGTTCTAGATCTTCATCTTCAGTAGCTATCAAAAAATGATCCTAATAATATTTTTAGTTGGACTGCTCTCTTTTGACGGACAGGCATGATGATACCATAAAGTCTGAATGCGATGTGCTTTAAATCTAACTTCTCAAAACCTTTGCCATGATGTACAAAGGTTAACAAGACAGTCTTATCTTAAATCCGTTACGTAATTCTCTTATACTTTCTCTCTCATCTCCGCATCATTTAATCTACGTGACACTCCTAATATAGCATCATCGTACACGGAAGCGGCTATTCTGCACCCAGGCTCATCTATACCTTGGTATGAACAGTAAAAAAAATACTCCCTCCGATCTTCGATAGTCTGCCCATGCCTTTTTTCCTTAATACTCTGCGAGCCCTCCGCAGCCAGTCTTTCCATGTATGTCACTGCCCTTTCCATCAGGTCACTTTATTAACACATATCAATGGCCAATTGGCATGCAAGGCGTGCATGCAGGGACGTGTGCTACGAGGAGTCCAAGGAGGACGACCAATCAAAAGAGCTGCGGTTATTACCCAGCAGGATGTCCGGGCATGCAGATCATAGCGCCGTGGGGGTAAAAATGTCTAGTTTTTTGTAGCGTTGCCTCTCCTTGGTATCTGGGCTTGGTGTTATGCGCAAGGTAAAAAGGATCAGAGGGAGTAGCAAATAAATTCAAAAAAATCAAAAAAAATATTGGTGCCACGAGCTCCTCGAATGTCCAAACAAGCTAAAATTTTGCACAAACTTCATGCATTTGAGCATCTTGCACCACAAAAGAACTGATTTTTTGAATCTTTTTCTATTTATTTTACATTTTACTATTCATCGGGTGTGCCTGGACACCGAATTGAATTTTCGCATTGTACATCTCCTAAAATCCTTCGGTAGCATGGCAGCCAACAAAATATAAAGATCAATTCTGCCATCTTCTTGCCCCAAATAGGAGGTCCCCAATCCCTCTTGCCGGATAAATCCCTCCATCAGATCAACCGATGGCGCCGGAGGAAGCGGAATGATGGTTGAAAGTCTGCTCTAGCAAGAGAAAACTGGAGGCTATCGCCATTGAGTGTTCACGCGCCGCCAAATGAGGAGGAGGCTCCAACGAAAAAGCAAAAACTATGTAGTGGCTGCTGCTAGATGGGATCGCCTGGATCCTTGCCCAGCCGAACGAACCTGTCTGTGTAGAGTTTCGGGCCCTCAAGCTCCCCAACCTGTCGCTGATTTCGTCATCGGAGGAGCAGAAGGACGACTGCATGGTGCTGCTCTACGAGTGTACCCATGACTGCTGCAAGGACGAAAACAAGTTCGAGTGATTCCATGACTGGGTACGCTCCAAGGGGTCCGTGGAGTGGAGGTGGACTAGGACACACACACACACACACACACACACACACGCACGCACACACACACACACACACACACACACACACACACACACACACACAAATTGCCATGGTGTGCAAATAGTAGGGCGTTTCGAGAATTGTTGTGCGTTATAGAGAGAGAAAATCATGAATTTCCATGTGAGCGTTGCAAAAATTGCCATGTGAACATTTTCCAAAAAAAATCATGCCAGAAAGATTATTTTAAAGTACTCGAAAAAAACAAAAAATTGCCATGAATGTATTCAAATATTAACTAAAAATGCCATGACCCATAAACTAGAGTTGCCATACAGAATTAAGTTGACATGAATCTGTTCATACATGGATGTGTACTCCATGCAATTAATTTGCCATGCTCTATGCGAATGACATGGCGTGGAAGATTTTCCATGGCAAAAAAAGAGTAAAATTTGCCATGTGAGAAACAGTATTTTTGTCATGTAATAATAGTTTAAATTTTTCCATGGCTATAGAAGTAAAAAATACCATAATACATAGTAAAATTTACCATGTTATAAAAATGTAAAATTTGCCATCATATATAAAGTAAAATTGCCATGTTCTTTATGATAAATTTGTTGTGTATGTAAAAAATTACAAGTTATGAAAACAAAATGCCATGGCATATGCATGTTCAAAATTGCCATGGCGTTTTAGTTATAATTGTCATGCTTTGTATAAGAAAAATTGTCATGCTTTTTAAAAGAATTTCACCATGAATGTGAAGAAATACAAAAAATTGATCAGAAAATTCCATGGCAAAATGCATTAAAATTTGCCATGGTATATTTACCAAAGTTGCCATCTTTTTCGTAATAAAATTTGCCGTGTATGTGAAAAACACAAACAAATGATCGAAGTTGTAATGGAAAAATGCATACAAATTTTCCGTGGAATATTTACCAAAGTTGTCATCTTTTGCGTAATAAATTGCCATGTATGTGAAAAACACAAATGAATTATCAAAACTGCCATGGCAAAATAATATTCAAATTTGCCATGGTATTTTTATCAAATGCGCCATGCTTTGTAAAAGAATTTTGCCATGAATGTGAAATAATACAAAGAAATTATCAAAAATTGCCATGGAAAACTGCATTCAAAATTGCAATGGTATATTTACCAAAGTTGCCATCTTTTGCGTAATAAAATTGCCGTGTATGTGAAAACACAAATAAATGATCAAAAATTGTCATGCAAAAATGCATATTCAAACTTTCCGTGGATTTTTTTTATCCAAATTGCCATGCTTTATAAAAGAATGTTGCCATGAATGTGAAATAATACAAAAAATGAACAAAAATTGCCATGGCAAGTGCATGTTCAATTTGCCATGGTTAATCAATAAAAATTGCCATAATTTGTATATTGCCATGGAGTACAAATTAAATTTACCATTGGCTGTGAAATTAAATGGCCATGTCTATAAAGTTAATTAGCACACCAAAGCATAACCAGCTAGCTAGAAAAAGCTAATCAAAACAAAGGAGTTCTAGACTAGTTTTACATGAGCACAACGCACTGGACTAGTTCTGAATTAGTTTGCCATGAACTATGTGCACAAATGCATCAAATTTGGGTCAAGCTAGCATCATATTCAAACTATAGGCAATATATTGCATGTATGGATAGGATCATTTCCTACCTAGCCCCGCCTCCTGTTTCCTTGTATAGTCGAGGCCGTGGGCTACATCCTGTACATATATACGTGCGTGTATGCATCCAATCTAATTGAGAGTTGCATTGCCAAACAATATGGTATCAGTTTCCCATCCACGATCATCTACCTAAAACCTTCCGCTCCTGCCGCCGCCGCACCACCATTGCCGTCGCTGCCCCTAGCTCGCCGCCGCCGCACACCTCCCCTCTGCCGCCGCTTCTCTCCCCAAGCCGCCGCAGCACCTTCTCACTTCTTCCTTTCCCTCCCACCTCCTCCATCTCCCTAGCCGCACCTCCCTGCCACCATGGCCTCACCCGGTTCGTCCGCCTCCGGTGCCACCACTTCCTTTGTCGGATCCCGTCCTCATCCACGATCTTGACATTCATCGCCTTGTTCCCGTGTGCCTAGATCACTCCACCTCCACCTACTACGCCTGGAAAATGTACTTTTCCTTGTTGTTTTGTGAGTATCATCTCCATGATCACATCGATGGCTCCATCGTCTCCAGTCTCATGATTGGTGATGATGAGTGGATGACCATCGATGGCACGCCCATCCGTTGGTTCTACATCACCATCTCCAAGGATCTTTTCCACACGGTGGTCATCGATGGGGATGACACCCACGCTATTTAGACCAAGCTCAACGGGCTCTTCACCGACAACCAACTTCAGCGTCGCGTTTTTCTTCAGGAAGAACTTTTTGCCTGCCATCAACTTGACTCATCCATTGATGATTATTGCATGCGCCTCAAGAAACTTGCATATGGGCTCTGTGATCTTGGCGAGACCTGATACGTCTCCGTCGTATCTACTTTTCTTAACACTTTTGCTCTTGTTTTGGACTCTAATTTGCATGACTTGAATGAAACTAACCCGGACTGATGCTGTTTTCAGTAGAACTACCATGGTGTTGCTTTTGTGCAGAAATAAAAGTTCTCAGAATGGAATGAAATTTTTTGGAGAATTATTTTACAATAAAAGAAAAATACTGGATCCAAGAACCATCGGAGGGCGGCCCCTGGCTGGGCACAAGACACCAGGGCGCCCCCCCTCTGGCGTGCCCTGGTGGGCTGTGCCCACCTCGTGGCCCCGCTGACCCTAATTCCAAATTCATAAATACCTATTTTGGAGAAAAAATTGAGGAGGAAGTTACATCGCGTTTCAAAACACGGAGCCGCCGCCGCCTCCTGTTCTTCAACGGGATGCCAGATCTGGAGCTCGTCCGGGGCTCCGAAGAGGGGAATCTTTGGTCTTCGTCGTCACCAACCCTCCTTCATCACCAATTCCATGATGCTCCCCACCGGGAGTGAATAATTCCTTCGTAGGCTCGCTGATCGGTGAGGAGTTGTATGAGATTCATCATGTAATCGATTTAGTTTTGTTAGGGCTTGATCCCTAGTACCCACTATGTTCTGAGATTGATATTGTTATGACTTTGCCATGCTTAATGCTTGTCACTAGGGCCCGAGTGCCATGATTTCAGATCTGAACCGTTTATGTTTTCACCATTATATTTATGTTGTAGATCTGATCTTGCAAGTCATATTCACCTATTACGTGTTATGATCCGTAAACCCCAGTGTGATAGTAATTGGGATACTTTCCGGTGATGGCCGTAGTTTGAGGAGTTCATGTATTCACTATGTGTTAATGCTTTGTTCCGGTTCTCTATTAAAAGGAGGCCTTAATATCCCTTAGTTTTCTTATGGATCCCGCTGCCACGGGAGGGTAGGACAAAAGATGCCATGCAAGTTCTTTTCCATAAGCACGTATGACTATTTATGGAATACATGCCTACATTATATTTATGAACTGGAGCTAGTTTTGTATCGCCCTAGGTTATTACTTTTGTATGATGAATATCATCCAAATAATTCACTTATCCAATGCCTATGAGTTTTCCACATATTGTTCTTGCTAAGTTACTACTGCTATTGCTACTGTTACACTTGCTACAAAATCATTGCTATCACTGTTACCGTTACTGTTGCTGTTACCACTGCTATCAAAACTATCATATTACTGTGCTACTGATCACTTTGCTATAGATATTTAATCTGTAGGCATGGTTGAATTGACAACTCAACTGCTAATACTTACAAATATTCTTTGGCTCCCCTTTTGTCGAATCTATAAATTTGGGTTGAATACTCTACCCTCAAAAACTGTTGCGATCCCCTATACTTGTGGGTTATCAAGACTTTTTTTCTGGCGTCGTTGCAGGGGAACATAGCTACATTTGTTGAGTCACTTGGGATTATTATATGTTTATCACTATGAAGAATCTGAAGGATACCAAGACTAAGATTTTTCCCTCTAAGACGAGGGGAGGTAAGAAACTGCCATCTAGCTCTGCACTTCATTCACCTTCTATTTCGAGTAGACTTGTAATACCACCACATGCTACTAATCCTGATATGTCGCAAGTTATTGATGATGCCACTTCTGCTATGAATGATACTCATGATGATGCTAGTACCTTGCTTGATGATAATGTGCTACTAGGTGAATTTCTTGATGAACAACTTGCTAGAGCTAAAGATATTGAGAATGTTGAAATTGATGAAGTACTTGAAACTAAAAATCTTGAAATACCTATTAGACCTAGCTCTCCTAGATATGAAATGCCTAACGTGCCTGAAGGTTATGTTATGGATGAGGAGACAGCTAGAGATTTTCTTGCTTGCAATGATAGGGATGATCTTAAGAAATTATTATGCAAACTGAAATAAAAATCTTAGAATGCTAGAATGAAGCGTGATCCTAAGTTTGCTACATCACCTATCTTTGTTATTGATAAGGATTATGAATTCCTTGTCGACCTAGAGTTAATTACTTTGGTTGAATCTGATGCTTTCCATGGTTATGAAACTGAAACTGTTGTGACACATCTTACTAAATTAAATGATATAGCCACCCTATTTGCTCATGATGAGAAGATTCGCTACTATTATATCCTCAAATTATTTCCGTTCTCATTAAAGGGTGATGCTAAGATATGGTACAATACTCTTGCTCCTGGTTGTGTGCGTAATCCTCAGGATATGATTTACTACTTCTCTGAAAAATATTTTCCTGCTCATAAGAAACAAGCCGCCTTACAGGAAATATTTAACTTTGTGCAAATTGAAAAAGAGAGCCTCCCACAAGCTTGGGGGAGGCTCCTCCAATTGCTTAATGCTTTGCATAGTCATCCACGTAAGAAAAATGAAATACTTGATATCTTCTATAATGTTGTGCTGGTTGTGTTTTCAGGGAACGAAATATTGAACAAGTTGATTGAATAATATATTGAAAATTATGATGATTGGACTCTTCCCGAACCACCGCCTAAACCCACTTCGAAGAAGAGGGTTTTCTTATATCTCAGTCCTGAAGATATGCAAGAGGCAAAGAAAAGTGTGAAGGAAAAAGGTACTAAAGCTGAGGATGTTAAGAATTTACCACCTATTGAAGAAATACATGGACTTGATACACCACCCCCACAGGTGGTAGAGGTAAACTCTTTAATGAAATTTGATGAAAGTGACATCCCTTACAATAAGCATCCTCAATGCCTTTATGAGTTTGATAACTACATTAGAAAACAAGACTACTTCAATGCCAATGTTATGAAACAATTGAAATATAATTTTGATATGATTGCTCGCTTGAGTGACTTGTTATTTGGAATCACTAATGATGTTAGAGGTTTAGGAAAACATGCCTCTATGGTTCAAACCCAGTTAGAACAAGTTGCTAAATCGCAAAGAGAATTGCTTGATGAAATGAATAATACTATGAATGATCATGCTATTGGAGTAGAACCTAAGGAGGTAGAATGACACATGAACCACTTTATCCTGAGGGCCACCCTAAAAGAATTGAACAAGACTCTCAAAGAATTAATACTGACGCACCTAGTCCTTCTAAAAAGGAAAAATATGATAGGACTTTGCATACCTCTAGTGAACCTAAAATAGAAGAACCTCCTGAAGATAATAATGATGTCTCTATTTCTGATGTTGAAACTCAATTTGTTAATGCACATTCACCTAGTGATAATGAAAATGAAAATGATGATGTTCATAAAGACACTCAACTAGAAAATGATAAAGAACCACATAATGATGTTGAGATAGAACCTACTATTGATCTTGATAACCCACAACCTAAAAATAAAAGATATGATAAAAGAGACTCTGTGGCTAGAAAACATGGTAAAGAAAGAGAACCATGGGTTCAGAAACCCATGCCCTTTCCACCTAAACCAACTAAGAAAAAAGATGATGAAGAATTTGAATGCTTTGCTGAAATGCTTAGGCCAGTCTTTTTACGCAGTCGCTTGACTGATATATTAAAGATGGCCCCTTATGCAAAATACATGAAAGACATCATCACTAATAAGAGAAAGATACCAGAAGCTGAAATCTTCATCATGCTTGCTAATTATTCTTTTAAGGATGGAATACCTAAAAAACTTGGAGATCCAGGAATACCAACTATACCTTGCTCCATCAAAATAAATTATGTTAAAACTACTTTGTGTGATTTAGGAGATGCTTTTAGTGTTATGCCTTTCTCCTTATATAAAAGACTTGATTTGAATAAGCTCACACCTACTGAAATATCTTTGTAAATGGCTGATAAATCAACTACCATACATATCGGTATTTGTGAGGATGTGCCCGTTATTGTTGCAAATGTTACTATCTTAACAGACTTTGTTATACTTGAGATCCCCGGGGACGACAACATGTCAATTATCTTTGGTAGACCCTTTTTGAATACTGCAGGGTTGTCATTGATTGCAATAAAAGTAAGGTCACTTTTCATATCAATGGTAATGAACATACAATGCACTTTCCAAAGAAACAATTCCAAGTCAATGGTATTAATGTTATTGAGAAATCTCCTGCAATCACTATTGGAAGTTTTCAACTACCTCTAGCTACTACCAAAAAGAAATATGAAATGCTTATTGTGGGGACATGCATATCCCCATTGAGGTAACTAAGTATTTTACGAAAATTCTTCGGTTTCATGCTAATCGAAGGTGGTTGTTAATAAGACTTGATCAACCTTATTAATGGATCATTTTTTAGAGGTATGAAGTTGATGAATTTAGTAGGCACTACCTTCTGTCCTTACCTTTTGTTCTCTTATTTTCTTAGTTAACAAAATAAAGTGCCATGTTTATTCTGTTTTCTGGATTTTTCGTGCAATAAAAAAATGACCCAAAAATAAAAGTTCTCGGAATGCCCTGAAACTTTAATCCGATTTTTTCTTAATATTTCCAAATTTCTGGTGCAAATAACATCAGAGGGCGGTGTTGGTGACCACAAGACATCAGGGCGCGCCAGCAACCCAGGAGCGCCCTGGTGGGTTGTGGTTCCCACATGGGTACCCTCACTTATCTCTTTAGCCCATGTCATCTCCTACCTCTAGAAAAAATTCACCATAGCTCTATCTCTCGTGTTCTTGCTCTCAAACCCGCGGAGTTTGATCTCTTTGCTCGAAGCTCCGTTTCTGAAACTGTTTTGGGGGATTGCTACTTGGTATGTGACTCCTTCATGGCTCCAATTAGTTTTTGCTTTAGTGGTTTATATTTTGAATAATTAGCTACTCTTGATGCTGCTGTAAATGGGCTTGCATGTCGAATTCTTAGAGTCCTAAGTAGCTTGAATGCTCAATATGGCCTCTAGGCATCCTTATGAGTAGTTGCTATCAATATTGTGAAGTTTTGTTGACTAAAATTTTGTGGACTAAAATTTTCAGAATTTTATCTATAGGAATAAGATGAGTTTCTTTAGGAAGTTTGCCTCCAAGAAAAATGCCAAAGGAGTCATTGGGGAATCATCGGACAATGACCTCAACACTTCGAGAAGGGCGGAGGTGCAGCTGTGGAATGGCCGCATAGTACCTTCATGGAGGGTCCGGGTTCCATCAAGAGTTTGCTCAATTTGTTGCAAATGCTGGGCTAACCGACTTCCTCGCACCTGAGGTCATGCGAGTGGACATTATTGCCTACCGGAACGCCCATGCAGCAGCTGAGGAGGAACCTCAGGAGTGGGACGCTCAGGTACCCGCACCACAGCACTTCAACGTGAGACCGGATGGCTACTATGATTGGTGATTACCAAGCTAGGCAAAAAGCCTAAGCTTGGGGGACTACGTGTTTCCACTGGCATTACATTCATGTTCACACATTTCATTCCAGTTGTCGGTGTTCACACTTTTTCATTGTATTATCCATGCTAGATTTATTTTCTTGCTTTCTTCTTGTGTGTTTGAAAAACTTTGAGAAAACCCAAAAATATTTTTGCATCTTTTCGGTTTATCTTTCTAGTTTAATTAGTTGTAGTATTAAGAAAACCCAAAAAGATTTTCCCGGTTCTTCTTTTTGCTTCTTGGGAGCTTCCCCGTGTAAATAGTTTTTCTTGTTTTCGTTTTTTCTTCTTTAATTTGCTTTCTTTGAGAAAAACTAAAAATTCCAGTGTGTTTCTCTGAAATTCTTTTCTTTTTATTGAGTCATACCAAGGAGAAGACCACGATGAAAATGTTGAGTGGCTCTTATATGTATTATTGTTGATCTAACAAAGAGCCCAAATTGCTTTGTCTTCTCCTTTTGAATAAAATGTTTCCAGATTCCAGCTTGGTCCACGGCACTCTTGCACTATTATTATTTTCATATCATTTGGTCGTGCAAGTGAAAGGCAATAATGACGATATTTGGTGAATTGATTGTGGCAGAGAGAAACAGGTATGAACCCAACTTGTTCTATTTTTGTAAATATGTTTAGCCTAGTATCCATGATTTAGCATATTATAATCAAACATGTTTGCAATGACACTTAGAGATTATAATTTCTCATGCTATGCTTAAGTAGTTAGGAGTGGATAATGATTTATCTTGGATGTCAACATGCATTAAAATGATTGCGATGTAGTATGATGATATGGTATCCTCCTTTGAATGTTTCAAGTGGCTTGACTTGGCACATGTTCATGCATGTAATTTAATCAAAACCAATGTAACCTCTACAATATTTATGTTCATGCTGTTCATATCCTACTCATGCTAGCATTCAATGTTTGTTATGCATAATGCATGTTCATGACCATTTTTGCTGTCTAGCTGACCGCTTCTCAACCTATTTGCTAGCCTTCACCTGTACTAAGCGAGAATACTGCTTGTGCATCAAAACCCTAAAACCCAAAGTTATTCCAGATGAGTCCATCATATCTACCTATATGTGGTATTACCCTCCGTTCCAAGTAAATTTGCATGTGCCACCTCTAAAATTTTAAATGAACATCTGTTTTGTGTGCCTGGATTATTCATAGATCGATAGGGGGTGGTTGGTATCTTCCATGCTAAGCGGGTTATTCTCATGATGAGTGTTTATTCACTCATCCTTGCACGAGAGGGGTGGTAATAGGGATTCCCAGTCCCGAAATAAAAACTGCAAATAATTAAACAAAACTCCCCCATGATTGTTGTTGGTATGGATGGTACCTGTGGATTCGACTAGCTGTGGAGTGTGTTTGTTGGTGGAGGGGGAGTAAACTGTTACTTTTATCGCTTGGGAACCGCCACTAATGTGTTTAGCATGGAAGATGTTGATAACTCTTGGTCGTGACGTAAACAGGAAGGGTGCACCTCCCAAAATTTTATTTATCTCTGATTTAAGCTTTGGGCTATGGCACCTCTACAAATCCCTACTTCCCTCTACGAAGGGACTATCTATTTAATTTTATGTTGAGTCATAACCTTCTCCGATAAGCGCCAGATCTGAGAGCACTATTTGTCATCCTCATGCATTGTGTGTAGTTAATGTTGAATGCATCATGACTGGATCTTTTCTACCATTAGTCACTGCTTGAACTTTGGAGGTGCTCTGTATTTATGTTTTGCGGTCTCAGAAAGGGCTAGTGTCGGGGATATACCCCGCGGTATATCCCGGCCGAAACTTGGCGACTCACTAGTGACCCGGCTGATGCTTGGTGAATCAATAATGACCCGCCCTGACCTGGCAACTCACTAGCGACCCGCCTGGTTTGGCGACTCGTTGTTGACCTGGCAGGTAGGTCAGAGGAATGACAAGACCCGGTGGCCTAGAAGGCGGCTCATGGGAAGGCCGACTCATGTTATGGTGAGCCGGCTTGAGAGGAAAGGCATAAGGAATATTTCCCTTACAAGGGAAGCAAGACTAGGACTCCAATTGTAATAAAGTAATCCTAATCCTATTAGGACTAGTCATGTAACCCGCCCCTTCAACTTATATAAGGAGGGGCAGAGCACCCCAAGAGGGACAAGTTAAGACAGACAAGTCAATAGCTCTCGAGGGAGAGGTAGCGAAAGAGCACCCTTGTAATCGTGAGCATCACCATGATCAATATCAATGAAGCAGGATGTAGGCTTTTACCTCCATCGTGAGGGCCAAACCTGGGTAAAAACCTCGCGTCTCTCAATTCCGACCAACCCCGTTCAAGCTACTACCTAGTTGCGATGGCCTCACAACAAGTCCTCACACTAGGACATCCGCCATGACAAAACCACGATAGTTGGCGCCCACCGTGGGGCGAGCGCACGGTGGTTGAGTTGTTGGAGGGATCTCTCCGAGGGATCGAGAATTTCGCAATTTTCTGGAGGAAGAAGAATCATCGAGGAAAGGATTTACATTGTTTCTTTTGCAAGCAGTCAGATCTACTGCTCGTACGAGGTTTGAGTTCAAGAGAAAAAAATTAGGGCTATGTACTGCACGGTAGATGAACATAATCCAGGGATCTATCGAATCCGAAGACATCAATATCCACTACAGGCGCCGACATGCATGCAGACAACATCTACTTTAGCAAATCATCAATATATGGTCGGTTTCCTTCCTAGATTGATCACTGTTTTTGGGGTTTGGCTCACCTGCAGGGATCCCTGCAGGAAATATTGTGCAGGGCCAATAAGTGACTGCCACATGTCCATGTGGGGCTGTGGGCCAACATCCGCAATTAAGATAGATTTATTTGATACAAGAAGAGCGCGGGGGCAATGTGGCAAGCGTGGAGGATTCCGGCGACATGAGGCACGCTGGAATGCCGACGTGAGCAGCATGTCCCTTCATGTGGCCAAGCAGAGCTCCGCTGCCATCCGGGCGGTGCTCCTCCACAGCTTCCCGGGGCCCTGACCATAGTGGTGCCACCAGATGGCCGCGCTCGCCGTGTCCTCGTCCGCGACCTCCGCGGCTTCGGTGTCGGTCTCTCCTTCGACCAGGTGCTCACTTTGGACGATGTTGAGAGGTGGTGATGCATGGGATGTGGTGGCGCAGGTGCCCCCACCCATGACTAGTCTAGTGCAGCCTGCAGCCATTGTCCGTGTCATTGTGCTGGTGACTATCACAACTAGCTGCGGTATCGACCCAAGTACCGCCGGTGCTGCTAGCTGTGCCGCTAGTTGCGTACGACTTCCTTGCCGGGATGATGGTCCACACTGGTCTATCTCTCCTTCGTAAAGGATGTCCTCGAGCGCTGTTGGCCTGGTGCTATGTGGGACGTGGTGGTGCAGTTTGCCGCCATCCATGCCGAGTTTGATGTAGCCACTATGGACGTCCTAGAATGCATCGGTTGGAGTAATCTCCAACATTGACGTGAGAATCATCCATGCTGCAATGGTATAACGTTCTCTGGTTCATCGAGGTTGAAAGGCTCATTCAGCTAACTAGCCCCCTCGAATAACCATTTGCTCTAAGCTCTTTGCTCACATTTGATTCGATTAGTTGTGTGAACTCTCATTCACAAAACTCAATTCACTTTACTAATTGAAAAACAAGAAGAACGCATGCTCCTGTCAAAAAAACGTATGCTGAAAGACAAAGGAGATGGCATGCCACCTGGTACCGTGTGATGCAGAGTCCATCACACCGTAGAGGTTGTCGAGGAACACGACAACGTATGCAGCAGGTCAGCTGGGACGTCGGAGTCATCGAAGCCGCGGAGGTTAGGGACGCGGGCACCCCGAGCACGGCCATCTGCGGAAACAAGCGGTGAGGCGGTAGAGAAACAGTCTGCTATGATCACGAAAACGCCAGAAGTATCAGGGGGTCACGAGGACCCGGAGGAGGATTTCATCTTGAGAGAAGTCCACATTTCAACCTTGAACTAATCACCGGGTTTAATTTACAACCCTAAACTTTAAAACTGGTCGAATTACGCCCCGAACTAACCACAAGGTCCAAAACTCAACCCTGGTATTGGTTTTGCTTCGGTCAAACAGTTTTGACAATGGTCAATTCTGACTTGGTTGTGACACATCAGCAGCTAGCTAGGGCTGTGAGGAGAAAAAAGGCTTGTTCTCTGGTTCATTCTCACGCGACGACAAGCGCCAACTTGCCTGTCGGGCCCACCGCCCTTGCCTTCGTCCGCTGTGGCGACAGGTGACCCCGCATTGCACCTCCACCGCCATCTCTCCTGCCCCGTTTTTATCTCTCTTCCCTCACCCATCTCGCTTTACAGCACCAACAAACGACAGCAGCTAGCAATTAGTGGTGGCGGCGGACATCCATTAGAAGCTGGTGCAACATGCAAATAGGAGGTGCTCATCGATGGCGCAACACGCAAACAGGAGAGGAGAGGAGTGCGTGAGGGCCAAGGAGGAACTCACTGGCTGGGAGAAGAGGCGATCGTGGCCAGGGAGAGGAGGAGGGCTCATCGCTGCCGCGATTGGGGTGACACCTAGCAGTGGCAGTTGTCGTCGAGTTCCCCAGCTTCCAGACCTCGACGGAAGAAGTAGCCCTTCTGGGCCTCGACGGTCAGCAGTAGCCTCTGGTGGCGGCCGGAATTGTAGCATGTAGCAGAGGCGGCATAGGGCGTAGATGTCGCCAGAAAGCTCTAGTAGCAGGTGACAGTGGTCGGCGTCAATGCAGCAGCTGGTGGTAGGGCTCGGGTGGCAGTGCTTCTCAAGATGAATACGACGAGGCGATGGACGAGGTGGCTAGAACTAGCCCGGCGGTGGTCGTCAGCCGCGTCCAGCGGCGGGCGGAGGTGCATGGGGTGGCGGCCGTCGTCCATGGTGCTGCTGTCATGAGAGAA
Source organism: Triticum aestivum (assembly GCF_018294505.1). NCBI lineage: Eukaryota > Viridiplantae > Streptophyta > Magnoliopsida > Poales > Poaceae > Triticum > Triticum aestivum. The sequence continues at coordinate 187,341,086 of NC_057807.1, forward strand.
CGTGAGAGTGATGATGAGCCCTTGTTTTTAAGTCCTCTCAGCCCTAGCTGCTGATGTGGCGATTCCCAATCAGGTTTGACTCTAGTGAAAAACTGCTTAACCAAAGCAAAACCAATGCCAGGGTTGAGTTTTGGACCTTGTGATTAGTTCGGGGTGTAATTTGATTGGTTTCAAAGTTTAGGGTTGTAAATTCAACCGGATGGTTAGTTGGAGGTTGAAATGTGGACTTCTCTCTTTCATCTTTGATGCCGCGACTCGCCTTGTCTGAGTCCTTCCAAGATCACCTCGTCGTAGAGTCGCCTCGGTTTCGTGACGCTGCATCATCCTCGAGCCAGCCTCATGCCACCTCAGCGGAACCCAGATTTTTAAGTCGCCTCGCCAAGCCTTCACATCAAGCGGCCGAGCTCCGCCGTGCCTCGCACTGCTTTGAGTCACCCCCGAGCAACTCGCTCACTGCAGCCTCATTCTACCTTTATTCCATCTCAATCCACAAATTGCCTCGCCGTAGTTGTCTCCGAGTTGCTCTGCCGCCTCCCCGCTCTTTCCGCACACCAGTCTTATCTTTGCGCCGAGCCGCCTTGCTGGGGGCCTCCACAAACTGGCTGGCCGCCGCAGACTCATCCAACCTCTGCCTTAGTCGGGCCGGCCATCAGGTGGCCTTCACCCAAGCCGCTCGCGCCTTCGCCCCTGAATTGGCTGCCCCCGCTGCAAATCACCGTCCTGCTCCACTATCAGAGCCGCCACCCCCGCCGGTGCGGCCGCAAGTCGCATCAAGCCATCAACCCATCGCTGCAGATTGTGCCTCAAGCCGGCCGATGTTGTAGTCTCTGCTGCCGCTGCGGTCACGACCGCACCGCGAGCCGCCTGCTGCCGGGAGGTCCAACGACAGCTTCTGCCCAACAAAACTGATAGATTATTCACGACCAGACACCAAATTGGCCTTGCTCCACCTTGCAGTTGCCGTCTTCGCCTCTACCCTGGCCGACATTGACCCACCGCTATCAAGCCACTGTGAGCCGCCGTGCCCCGCTTCGAGTCGCCTCGCTCCATTTCCATTTAGAGCCGCCCTGGCCGTCGTCGCCTCGGTCTTGTTCCTCCTTGGCCCTAACAAAGCCGCTACCAACCTCCACCTCTAACATGCCATGACTCAGCCGATCCACTTCACCGCCTCATGCTGCTATGTCCGGGTCTGGCCTCCCCTTGCCTTCATCGCTGCAGCCTCGGGCCGGCCATGCTTCCGCCGCTGTGGTCAACAGTCGCGCTTGTGCCAAGGCCGCCCATTTTTGCTGCCTGAGAGATCACCGTTCGCAAGCTGAAGATGCATTTGCTGGTCCTACACAGCTGCAACTGCAGAATATGAGGTTTGGAGAATCAGACGTATGCAAAAGCATTTGCAGGTGGTTCTAGTCATTGTCTTTCTTCGAGTATGATGCAGGGGTCCGTTTCGCTTGACTTGTTGATCTTGTTATTAGAGCATCTCCAACCGCGCCCCCAACAGGCCCCCAGGCATTTTCTTAGCGCCGACAACCAAAAATCGGCCCAGTCGCGCCACAGGAGCCTGTTTTTCGCCGGTTTGGGCCGAAATTGGCACCAGCGATGCACCACCTCCTGCCACGTGTACACACGGCACCCACCCCCCGGCCGCTATATAAGCAGCGCCTCCCCTCGCCTGAGGCTGCACCCCACCCACAGCCGTCGAGCTCTCTCCATGCCGCCGAGCTCTCAACTCATGCGCCGACGCCGCCGACGTTCCTCCCCTCTCTTCTTTCCAAGTCGCGACAATGGGCGAGAGGTTACCCGGTGATGGGGCGGCGACCAATGGCTTCGGCCGCCGCTCGCTGCATGAGTGGGAGGCATACCTGATGTTCGAGGCCAACGTGTCGGTGCCTCCGGACATGCGCGCGCCGGGGCAGTGGAAGCTCAGCGCTGGTGGCGTCCCCATCCCCCCGCTATCTGACATTGACATACGCTCCGACTACTTCGCCAATGAGGTCGCCCGCGTGCGGGCGTTGCTGACGGAGGAGCAGCGGGCCCTCCCACAGTACGCCGCTGGCAACCACGAGGCTTGGGCGGCATACTTCCAGCACCGACAGGCGCAGCGGCTGGCCTCCACCAACGGGGCGCCGGTGGTGAGGGGGGTCCAAGAACAGCGAGGGCCGCCGCCTATGGTGGGGCGCCCTCGGCCATACTCTCCACGCTGTCCTCGAGCACCTCGAGGGCAGCAACAACCCGCCATTGACATACCCTGCCGCCTCGGTCCCCCGCCGGAGCGGCGGCCAATGGATGCCGCGCGGGGCCGGCTCCTCTTCTTCCTCCTCCCGCTCATCCTCCCGCTCGTCCGGCTAGTTCGCATTGCTCGGCGTCAAGGCCGAAACCGCGGAGACCGCCGAGACGCTGCTCGGTCGGTGCACCCACAGCACCGGCATTGTCATCAATGAGGGCGGGCGCGCCTCCTCCTCGGCTCCTCCCCGCTTCGTCAAGCCGAAGACCAAGCCGGGCCTCGCCATCGTGAAGACGGAACAAAGGCTCGACGATGCGGCGGCCTTGAAGTGGGCGCGTCAAGACTAGGCGCAGATGGAGCTGGAGCGCCAACGCCGCGCCTTTGAGCAGTTCGCTGCTCGGCGCCGTGGCCGCGACGAGGGAGGCGTCGTCGTCCTCGACGACGACAGCGGCGACGACGCGCCGCCTCCGCTGACCTGCCAGGGCGACCCCGTGAAGGAGGAGAAGGACGACGACGACGGCGGCGACGACGGCGATCTTGCCTCTCTCAGCGCGTTTTTCGGCCTGTAGTCGTGGCCCTGTTTTTTTAAGTATTTTATCTATGTAAAAAAGTATTTTGATTCGCCGAGATAATGTAATGTTTAGCCAAATATTTGTCCCGTTCGCCGAATTTTCGACAAATAAATGTTCAAAAATTAAAAAACTGCCGCCTGCGGCCTCCCCTGGGGGCGTCGGCTGGGAACCAGATTGCCCCCAGGCCGATTTTAGCATCGGTTCGGACCCAGGTGGCGATTTTTGGTGCCACCTAATGGGACAACGGCTGGAGATGCTCTAACCTATGGAGAATTTAAAACGATGCTGCTTGTTAATGCCCCCACTACTGCGGCATGCGGATTTGGACAATCATCCTTTTTTTTGAGGAAATTTTGGACAATCATCCTGAAGAATGTGATATTGCTTGAACAAGTCAGATGGAATATTTTTTTTGACTATTTACTGTAAAGAACCAGCCCCACAGTCCTTTTATTCCAGAAATTTTTGCCCAAGCCTGTTTAAATCTGCTCCCACTGGGAGTCGAACCCAGGACCTGGACCTGGGGTGCTACTAAAGTTGCTGCAACCACTAGGCTACATTTCCGTTCGCCAGATGGAATATTATTGTTACAAGTTACAAGCACCGATCCAAGGTCTATTTGTATAAGGCCCTCTTTGTTTCATAAGTCCTAGGACTTTTTTAAGTCCCAACTTATAAGTCATAAGTCCCTACCTGTTTGTTTACAGGGACTTATAAGTCCCGAGTCCCTACCTGTTTGTTTACAGGGACTTATAAGTCCCTGTTGCACCGCTGCAACGAGGCTCAGGAGAGGGTCTGTCCGGCGATTGGAGGCACCGCTGCAACGAACCGAGGCAGAACGAACCGAGGCGGGGCAGCGATGGGGCGAGAGGCGGGGCGGCGACGGGGCGAGAGGCAGGGTGGCGACGGGGCGGCGATGGGGCGAGAGGCGGGGCGGCAGCGGCGATTGGACCGAGAGGCAGGCGGCGTGCGGGGAACGAGCCTAGAGCGACGCGGGGTAGGTCCGGCCCGGGATAAGTCCCAATAAGCTCCTCCCTGAGAGTCTTATTTGATAAGTCCCAAATCACCACAATAAGTCCCAATAAGTCCCTTGTGTTTGGTTTAGGTGGGACTTATAGGGACTTTTTTAAGTCCCTAAACCAATAAGTCCCTGGAAACAAATACCCTCTAAATGGGCTGCTAGCGCTTCATGGGAGGTCACAACGCAACAGTATACGCACGGCTTCCAATGCATCAAAGATGGCTTACTCAGATCATTTTTTCATGAGATGACTAGTACTGGTACTCCATGTTGGGTTAATTTCTTCCGAGATCAGTCTGCGTAAATTGGATGAAGCACACATACGTGGAGACCAACTGCATGCTAATGGCCGCACCCACATACGTCCAAAAAATAAACCAGGTGCTATTTATCCTATATATTTTCTTAGTACACTTTAATTACTCTTAGCACAACCACTCTGCTCTACGGTATTTTTTATATGCAGGGTAATCATTTACTACAAAAGTGGCATTGTATCGTGGATACGGAGTGCACACCATCATCATTTTGCACTGACATTTGTTCATGCTGCCATGATCAATGGAAGCACCCAAGTCGTCGGTCCGGTCTACATCAACTCGTGGGCCTACGGTGGGTTCATCTAATCGCGCCCGTAACCGACTTATACATCCGTGCCCGCGGCCGACTCGCCCGTCCGTGCATCTTACAACACTGCGGCCGACTCATGTGTCCACTCCGTCTTCTAAATGTCGCGGTTGACTCCTGCATATACATCAACAAATCAGAGTCACGTTTGCTCACACAAGCTATCCAATGGACATGCACAAGCCGCCGCCCCGTGGTCCGATTTTTTCTTCCAACAACTCTGTAGAAAATTATCATATATTATCAGCCTCCGTCTACACCAGATGGCTCGATGGGCAGGCGCACAAGTCGCCATCACTGCAGTTTGGTTAGCTTCAACAACCAGCTGGATGAACCACTGGCCGGATTATTGACACAACTCATATGGGATCATTTATAACCCGCCAAGGTCAACCTCAACCTTCTGTGGATTCACGTCATTTTATCAATGCCAAGGATATACAATGAGTATTGCAAAGATCATCAAACTCGCCACTTTGCTTCCAGTTTCAACACATTTCAGTGTTTCCGTTGTCAACTATATGCAATTTTATGCTATTGCCAAGAATGAAGAATCTCAAGCCAACTTCTTGAGTAGTCTTAAAGACTCGGGGACTACATAGACATGACTTAGCGAGTTCTACCAATTTCTTCCAAATTCAAGAACCCCAGGTCATTGGAGGGAAAATAACTTGGTTCCGGAAGCTATTGCCACTACTGCAAGATGCTGCTAATGCGACACTACGACCAGAGACCCTTCGACGAAACTGTGTGTGATGCAATAAGCGCAAACGATGGTGTAAAATGTTGGGGAATGTAGTAATTTCAAAAATTTCCTACGCACACGCAAGATCATGGTGATGCATAGCAACGAGAGGGGAGAGTGTTGTCCATGTACCCTTGTAGACAGAAAGCGGAAGCGTTAGCACAACACGGTTGATGTAGTCGTACGTCTTCATGATCCGACCGATCAAGTACCGAACGTACGGCACCTCCGAGTTTAGCACACGTTCAGCTCGATGACGTCCCACGAACTCTGATCCAGCAGAGCTTTGCGGGAGAGTTCCATCAGCACGACATCGTGATAACGGTGTTGATGATGCTACCGACGCAGGGCTTCGCCTAAGCACCGCTACGATATTGCCGAGGTGGAATATGGTGGAGGGGGGCACCGCACACGGCTAAGAGATCGATGATCAATTATTGTGTCTAGAGGTGCCCCCCTGCCCCCGTATATAAAGGAGGAGAGGAGGGGAGGGGCCGGCCCTCTCTATGGCACGCCCTGGGGAGTCCTACTCCCACCGGGATTAGGATTCCCTCCTTTCCATGTAGTAGGAGTGGGAGTCAAGGGAAGGGAAGAGAGGAGAGAAGGAAGGAGGGGGCGCAGCCCCTCCCCCTAGTCCAATTCGGATTAGGCCTTGGGGGGGGGCAGCCTCCCCTCTCTCTTTCCCCTAAATCCCAATAAGGCCCATATACTCCCCAATGAATTCTCGTAACTCTCCGGTACTCCGATAAATACCTGAATCACTCGGAACCTTTCCGATGTCCGAATATAGTCGTCCAATATATCGATCTTTACATATCGACCATTTCGAGACTCCTCGTCATGTCCCAGATCTCATCCGGGACTCCGAACTACCTTCGGTACATCAAAATATATAACTCATATTATAAATCGTCACCGAACGTTAAGCGTGCGGACCCTACGGGTTCAAGAACTATGTAGACATGACCGAGACACATCTCCAGTCAATAACCAATAGCGGAACCTGGATGCTCATATTGGCTCCTACATATTCTATGAAGATCTTTATCGGTCAAACCGCATAGCAACATACGTTGTTCCTTTTGTCATCGGTATGTTACTTGCCCGAGATTCGATCGTCGGTATCTCAATACCTAGTTCAATCTCATTACCGGCAAGTCTCTTTACTCGTTATGTAATGCATCATCCCGCAACTAACTCATTAGTCACATTGCTTGCAAGGCTTATAGTGATGTGCATTATCGAGAGGGCCCAGAGATACCTCTCCAACAATCGGAGTGACAAATCCTAATCTTGAAATACGCCAACTCAACAAGTACCTTCAGAGACACATGTAGAGCACCTTTATAATCACCCACTTATGTTGTGACATTTGATAGCACACAAAGTGTTCCTCCGGTAAACGGGAGTTGCATAATCTCATAGTCATAGGGACATGTATAAGTCATGAAGAAAGCAATAGCAACATACTAAATGATCAAGTGCTAAGCTAACAGAATGGGTCAAGGCAATCACATCATTCTCCAATGATGTGATCCCGTTAATCAAATGACAACTCATGTCTATGGCTAGGAAGCTTAACCATCTTTGATTCAACGAGCTAGTCAAGTAGAGGCATACTAGTGACACTTTGTTTGTCTATGTATTCACACATGTACTAAGTTTCCTGTTAATACAATCTAGCATGAATAATAAACATTTATCATGAAATAAGGAAATAAATAATAACTTTATTATTGCCTCTAGGGCATATTTCCTTCATAAAAAACCTGTCAAAAAGGTGCAAAATGTTTGCGATGACGGATGCATCAAACACAGTTTAGATTTTAGTTGCGTGTGCGATGCAGGGCATACGGTTCAGTTCAATTAAATGTTTGCAATGAGGAGGACCAAAAGAAACGGGCAGCCAGATGAAGTTGTGTGCGATATACATCATACGGTTCACTCGGATGAACTGTTTGTGATTAGGCAACACAAAAGAAACGGTCAGCCAGATCAAGGTGTGTGCGATATACAACATGCGGTTCACTCGGATGAACAGTTTGCGTTGAGACAAGAGAACAGAAATGGTTCAATATAACAAGATGTGTGTGATACGCAGCAAACACGTATGTAATCAGAAATGTGTGTGAAGAACAATACTAGAACAGACGATTGCTGCTAATAAGACGTGTGTGTTGTGCGATGGGATTGCATACAGAACAACAACATACATATATATAGGAAAAGGCAAACCTATGAAACTATGCTGGGGCATTTGCAATCAGAGACGCACATTGCGCATGGGGATCTGGTCCCCCTCTTTCCCTCTTTTCATTTTCTCTATATTAGATGATCAGTTGTTATTTCCTTGTATAGACAAACTGGACCATTCATCATTGTTCATGGCTCAGGATGCATCAGGTGTAGGTTGGCAAAATGGCAGGGGTGACAGTCCTCGGCCCACTCGCGCTCGGTGCCTAGCCCACGAAAGGTGCGTGACTGTTTTTTTATGCACGGACGGACGCTCTCCTCAATTCCACTCTTTCCCATGCACGAGAACTCTTTGCTTTCTCCTCTCTTTCAGACCAATCATAACTATCAACCCCCCTTTCCTCCTATGGTGTTCTCCTTTTTCCCTGGTTCTGGAGCGGACGACCATGGGATCAAATTTTCCACCGCCCCCAGCCATCACCTCCTCTCTCCCCCGCCATGGCCAAAGCGTCGAGGTCCTGCGATCACTTCCGTCCCCTATCCAGTCCAGGAGAGATGCAGCACCCAGGGAGCCCCCTCCCTCCCCCCTCCCCTCCCCCGCGGCTCCGCTGGATCCATTCAAGTTCTTTTGTTGCTCGTGTTGTTGGATATGTGGTTGGGCAAATTAGTCTTGCCACTGCATCGATGGATTTCAGATTCAATTTTATTATGATTCATGGTTTGTCCACCCGCAGACCATGATTATTTATTCACTACTGCTCTTCACAGTCCATTCCCTTGGATTTGGAAAACGGTTTTGATGTTGGATTTGTTGAAATAGTCACTGGCGAGGCAGTGCTTGATTTCGTGAACATCGTCACTTTTTTCATACTGAGAACTTGGCAACATCAGCATGAGTTTTTCCCTTAACTTCTATTTCTTTCCAATGGACTTTTTATTGCGGCTATTATGGACAATGAGAGGGCTTCTGCGATTTTCTGTTCGTGAGTTTGGAGAGCAATTCCCCACGACCCGCACCATGGATCGGTAATGGATTTTTTTGTTGCAGATCTATTTTTCTGAACCTCTCTTTTTATCTTAGAACTTTTTTATTTGTTTGTGAGCTTGAGGAGGCTCAGCAATTAGCATCAGCAACTCACCACTTCCGCGCGCCCGCTATGGTCAAGGTGATTGACCTCCACCTCCCCCGCCTGATACAGGGGCCTATGCTGCTATAAAATCCTGTGCGAAATTTTCTAGTTGATTCATGGAGCTAGCTACAACCGGACCAGGTTTGGTAAAAAATGTTGTGCGATTATGTCTTCTCTAGTAGATCTTGGAGCATCTCTAATTTTGGTAATTCCTGCTCCATTTTCTTGTTGATGGCATGTCATAACACAATATAGGTGATGAAAAGCACCTGATGATCCCACTCCGGCGCCTGGTAACTAGGCTCACTAGGATAGCCCCCATGGAGACATCTTGGCAGTTGCGGCTAGCATTTGTTTGTGTTGATGCCTGAATGAAAACAACATGGGTAGTGTTGCATCTGATCATTTAGTTTTTCTTTCCTTTTTCCAATTTTGTGTGAACTGTATAGTTGTTTCTCAAGAACTCGTAACTTCTGTTGTTGGGAATTTTAGGGAGATGTAAATCTGAATAAATAGGAGTATGAAGTGAAACACATGTTGAATTTGACCTCTTTTATCATTTAGTTTGCTTCCTATTTTCCAATCTATTTTGTTGTCTTAACAGATGGGCTGTGCGTTTGGACTTTGGCGTGGCCGTCGTCCAGGCCACCACCGCACTGTGTGCCCGCACTATCGACTGTGCTGAGTTGGCCTTCGTTGTCTCCCCCTCTGCATCAGCATCCCGTCTCCCGCAGGACCATGGCCTCCGCAACGCCGGCGTCATCGAGCACAACAATGCCGACACCACTGGGGCGTGTACTATACTGGAGGCTCTGTGATACGAGTAGATCATCGAAGATGGTGCTATGTCTTGAGCTTGTGTTGGTTTTCCTTGAAGAGGAAAGCATGATGCAGCAATAGTAGCGTAAGTATTTCCCTTAGTTTTTCAGAACCAAGGTATCAATCCAGTAGGAGGATCCTCAAAAGTTCCACGCACCTACACAAATAAATAAAGAACTTCCAACCAACGCAATAAAGGGGTTGTAATTCCCTTCACGGCCACTTGCGAAAGTGAGATCTGATAGAGATAGTATGATAAGATAAATATATTTTTGGTATTTTATGATATAGATTGGAAAAGTAAAGATGCAAATAAAAGTAGATCGAAAGCTTATATGATAAAAGATAGACCCGGGGGCCATAGGTTCACTAGTGGCTTCTCCCGAGATAGCATAAGTATTACAGTGGGTGAACAAATTACTGTCGAGCAATTGATGGAAAAGCGAATAATTATGAGATTATCTAGGCATGATCATGTATATAGGCATCACGTCCGTGACAAGTAGACCGACTCCTGCCTGCATCTACTACTATTACTCCACACATCGACCGCTATCCAGCATGCACCTAGAGTATTAAGTTCATAAAGAACAGAGTAACGCATTAAGAAAGATGACATGATGTAGAGGGACAAACTCATGCAATATGATATAAACCCCATCTTTTTATCCTCGATGGCAACAATACAGTACGTGCCTTGCTGCCCCTGCTGTCACTGGGAAAGGACACCGCAAGATTGAACCCAAAGCTAAGAACTTCTCCCATTGCAAGAAAGATCAATCTAGTAGGCCAACCAAACTGATAATTCGAAGAGACTTGCAAAGATAACTTAATCACACATAAAAGAATTCAGAGGATATTCAAATATTTCTCATAGATAAACTTGATCATAAATCGACAATTCATCGGATCTCGACAAACACATCGCGAAAAGAGTTACATCGAATAGATCTCCAAGAAGATCGAGGAGAACAAGGTATTGAGATCCAGAAAGAGAGAAGAAGCCATCTAGCTAATAACTATGGACCCAAAGGTCTGTGGTAAACTACTCACAACTCATTGGAGGGGCTATGGTGTTGATATAGAAGCCCTCCATGGTCGATTCCCCCTTCAGTGGAGCGCCGGCGAAGACTCCAAGATGGTATCTCATGGATACAGAAGGTTACGGTGGTGGAAATAGTTTTCCGTGGTCGCCTCTGATGTTCTCGGGGTACATGGGTATATATAGGAGGAAGAAGTAGGTCGGTGGACGCTCGAGGGGCCCGCGAGATAGGGGCGCGCCTAGTAGGGGTGGGCGTGCCCTCCACCCTCATGGCCGCCTCGACTGCTTCTTGACTTGCACTCCAAGTCCTTTGGATCACGTTTGTTCCAAAAATCAGGCTCCCGAAGGTTTCATTCCGTTTGGACTCCGTTTGATATTCGTTTTCTTCGAAACAATGAAATAGGCCAAAAAACAGCAATACGGGGTGGGCCTCCGATTACTAGGTTAGTCCCAAAAATGATATAAATGTGTAAAGTAAAGCCCATAAACATCCAAAATGGGTAATATAATAGCATGGAACAATCAAAAATTATAGATACGTTGGAGACGTATCAAGCATCCCCAAGCTTAATTCCTTCTCATCCTCGAATAGGTAAATGTTAAAAACAGAATTTTTGATGTGGAATGCTACCTAGCATAATTCTCAATGTAATTTCCTTTATTGTGACATGAATGTTCAGATCCAAATGATTCAAAATAAAAGTTCATATTGACATATGAAATAGTAATACTTCAAGCATACTAATCAAAGCAATCATGTTTTCTCAAAATAACATGGCTAAAGAAAGTTATCCCTACAAAATCATATAGTCTGCCTGTTGCTCTATCTTCATCACACAAAGTATTTAATCATGCACAACCCCGATGACAAGCCAAGCAATTGTTTCATACTTTAGTAATCTCAAACTTTTTCAACTTTCACGCAATACATGAGCGTGAGCCATGGACATAGCACTATATGTGGAATAGAATGGTGGTTGTGGAGAAGACAAAAAGGAGGAATATAGTCTCACATCAACTAGGCGTATCAATGGGCTATGGAGATGCCCATTAATAGATATCAATGTGAGTGAGTAGGGATTGCCATGCAACGGATGAAGTAGAGCTATAAATGTATGAAAGCTCAACAAAAGAAACTAAGTGGGTGTGCATCCAACTCGCTTGCTCACGAAGACCTAGGGCATTTTGAAGAAGCCCATCTTTGGAATGTACAAGCCAAGTTCTATAATGAAAAATTCCCACTAGTATATGAAAGTGACAACATAGGAGACTCTCTATCATGAAGATCATGGTGCTACTTTGAAGCACAAGTGTGGTAAAAAGGATAGTAGCATTGTCCCTTCTCTCTTTTTCTCTCATTTCATTCTTTTTTTCTCTTTTTTTATTTTTGGGCCACTTTCTTTTTTTGGCCTTTCTTTTTTTTTATTTTTTTTCTTTCTTATTTTTTTATAAAGTCTGAAGCCTCATCCCGACTTGTGGGGGAATCATAGTCTCCATCAGCCTTTCCTCACTGGGGCAATGCTCTAATAATGAAGATCATCACACTTTTATTTACTTACAACTCAAGATTACAACTCAAAATTAAAACAGGATATGACTCTATATGAATGCCTCCGGCGGTGTACCGGGATATGCAATGAATCAAGAGTGACATGTATTAAAATTATGAAGGTGGCAATGCCACAAATACGATGTCAACTACATGATCATGCAAAGAGCAGTATGACAATAATGTTGCATGTCATATGAACGGAACGGTGGAAGTTGCATGGCAATATATCTCAAAATGGCTATGGAAATGCCATAATAGGTAGGTATGGTGGCTGTTTTGAGGAAGGTATATGGTGGGTGTATGGTACCGGTGAAAGTTGTGTGGCACAAGAGAGGCTAGCAATGGTGGAAGGGTGAGAGCGCGTATAATCCATGGACTCAAGATTAGTCATAAAGAACTCATATACTTATTGCAAAAATCTACAAGTCATCAAAAACAAAGTACTACGCGCATGCTCCTAGGGGGATAGATTGGTAGGAAAAGACCATCGCTCGTCCCCGACCGCCACTCATAAGGAAGACAATCAATAAATAAAATTGTTCTCCAACTTCATCACAAAGCGGTTCACCATACATGCATGCTACGGAAATCACAAACTTCAACACAAGTATTCTTTGAATTCATAATCACCCAATTAGCATGACTCTAATATCACTACCTCCATATCTCAAAACAATTATCAAGCATCAAATTGATCATAGCATCCAATTCACTTTCTATGATAGTTTTTATTATACCCAACTTGGATGCCTACCATTCTAGGACCAATTTTATAACCATAGCAAATACCATGCTGTTCTAAGAGACTCTCAAAATAATATAAGTGAAGCATGAGAGACTAATAATTTCTAAAAAATTAAGCCACCGCCATGCTCTAAAAGATATAAGTGAAGCACTAGAGCAAATACTATCTAGCTCAAAAGATATAAGTGAAGCACATAGAGTATTCTAATAAATTCCAATTAAGTGGGCTTCTCCCAAAAGGTGTGTACAGCAAGGATGATTGTGGAAAACTAAAAAGCCAGGACTAATATCATACAAGACGCTCCAAGCAAAACACATATCATGTGGCGAATAAAAATATAGCTCCAAGTAAAGTTATCAATAAACGAAGACGAAAGAGGGGATGCCTTCCGGGGGCATCCCGAAGCTTAGGCTTTTGGATATTCTTGAATATCTTGGGGTGCCATGGGCATCCCCAAGCTTAGGCTTTTGCCACTCCTTATTCCATAGTCCATCAAATCTTTACCCAAAACTTAAAAACTTCACAACACGAAACTCAACAGGAAATCTCATAAGCTCCGTTAGTGCAATAAAGCAAAACCACCACATAAGGTACTGTAATGAACTCATTATTTATTTATATTGGTGTTAAACCTACTGTATTCCAAGTTCTCTATGGTTCATACCACTTAATACTAGCCATAGATGCATCACAATAAGCAAACAACATACGAAAAACAGAATCTGTCAAAAACAGAACAGTCTGTAGCAATCTGTAACCCTCGAATACTTCTGGAACTCTAAAAACCCTATCAAAATAGGAAGTCCTGGGAAATTTGTCTATTGATCTACAGCAAAAAGAATCAACGCAAATCACGTTTCTGTGGATTAACAAAACTAATTTCGTGCGCGCAAAGTTTCTGTTTTTCAGTAGAATCAAATTAACTATCACCATAGGTTATCCTATAGGTTCTACCTAGCACAAACACTAATTAAAACATAAAAACACATCTAAACAGAAGGTAGATGCAAAATTTATTACTAAACTGAAACAAAAACGAAAAACCAAATAAAATTGGGTTGCCTCCCAACTAGCGCTATCGTTTAACGCCCCTAGCTAGGCATAAAAGCGAGAATAGATCTAAGTACTGCCATCTTTGGCACTCAATTCCTCAATAGAGCACTTATAATCTTTAGGGGTTTCTCCCTTTTTAGCAATGATTAAACCCTTAGGCAATAATTCAAGAAATTCATTTGTAGCAAAAGGTTCCTTAATGATAGAGAGACAATTGGGATGAACACTTATTGATTTGAGATCCGCATTTCCCTTACTAGATGATTCACCCTTATTTTTAGGAACATAGATAAATTTGGCAGTTTTGGTAGGAGGGTTTGGAGTGTTTTTCACAGAAGAAAACGCCGACCCTAAGTTAGTAATGATATCCTCAAGTTTTCTGATTCTCGTGGAATCTAGATCTATTCTTTCGTTAACTATAGGTTCTTTCTCTTTAAAAAAATTCAAAGTAACTCCAACCCTAGATCCATATTGGGTAATTTTATTATGAATCTTTTTATCCAAAATTTCAATCAACTCAACAGTGGCAACTTCATTTTCAATAATTTCAAGCCTTTGCATCACATGTTCCAAAGTTAAAACAATTCCATTAACCAAAAGAGGTGGTGCGCCAAACAAATCTAACATAGCATTATAAGCATCAAACGTATGGCTACTCAAGAAATCCCCTCCAGTAATGGTATCAAGAATGCATCTATTCCAAGGAGTAATGCCTACATAAAAATTGCGAAGAAGAACGGAAGTAGAAAGCTTCCTAGTAGATTTATTTTGAGCATTGCAAATTCTATGCCAAGCATCTTTTAAATTTTCTCCCTCCCTTTGCTTAAAGTTAAGAATTTCATGTTCGGGAGTAATAACGAGGATAGGAGGACTAGCCATGACAACGAGCAAACAAAAGACAAGCGAAAGAGAGAAGAGATTGGGAAAGAGAGGGCGAATAAAACGGCAAGGGTGAAGTGGGGGAGAGGAAAACGAGAGGCAAATGGCAAAGAATGTAAATGCGAGGGAGATGAGTTTGTGATGGGTACTTGGTATGTCTTGACTTGAGCGAAGACCTCGCCGGCAATGGTGCCAGAAATCCTTCTTGCTACGTCTTGAGCTTGCGTTGGTTTTCCTTGAAGAGGAAAGGGTGATGCAGCAATAGTAGCATAAGTATTTCCCTCAGTTTTTGAGAACCAAGGTATCAATCCAGTAGGAGGCTCCTCAAAAGTCCCACGCACCTACACAAGCAAACAAAGAACTCGTAACCAATGCAATAAAGGGGTTGTTAATCCCTTCACGGCCACTTGTGAAAGTGAGATCTGATAGAGATAGTATGATAAGATAAATATATTTTTCGTATTTTATGATATAGATTGGAAAAGTAAAGATGCAAATAAAAGTAGATTGAAAGCTTATATGATAAAAGATAGACCCGGGGGCCATAGGTTTCACTAGTGGCTTCTCCCGAGATAGCATAAGTATTACGGTGGGTGAACAAATTACTGTCGAGCAATTGATAGAAAAGCGAATAATTATGAGATTATCTAGGCATGATCATGTATATAGGCATCACGTCCGTGACAAATGGATCGATTCCTGCCTGCATCTACTACTATTACTCCACACATCGACCGCTATCCAGCATGCATCTAGAGTATTAAGTTCATAAAGAACAGAGTAACGCATTAAGAAAGATGACATGATGTAGAGGGATAAACTCATGCAATATGATATAAACCCCATCTTTTTATCCTCGATGGCAACTATACAATACGTGCCTTGCTGCCCCTGCTGTCACTGGGAAAGGACACCGCAAGATTGAACCCAAATCTAAGCACTTCTCCCATTGCAAGAAAGATCAATCTAGTAGGCCAAACCAAACTGATAATTCGAAGAGACTTGCAAAGATAACTTAATCACACATAAAAGAATTCAGAGGAGATTCAAATATTCCTCATCGATAAACTTGATCATAAACCGACAATTCATCGGATCTCGACAAACACCGCAAAAAGAGTTACATCGAATAGATCTCTAAGAAGACCGAGGAGAACATGGTATTGAGATCCAGAAAGAGAGAAGAAGCCATCTAGCTAATAACTATGGACCCGAAGGTCTGTGGTAAACTACTCACAACTCATCGGAGGGGCTATGGTGTTGATGTAGAAGCCCTCCGTGGTTGATTCCCCCTCCGGCGGAGCGCCGGCGAAGGCTCCAAGATGGGATCTCGCGGATACAGAAGGTTACAGTGGTGGAAATAGTTTTTCGTGGTCGCCTCTGATGTTCTCAGGGTACGTGGGTATATATAGGAGGAAGAAGTAGGTCGGTGGATGCCCAAGGGGCCCATGAGATAGGGGGCGTGCCCAGTAGGGGTGGGCGCGCCCTCCACCCTCGTGGCCGCCTCGACTGCTTCTTGACTTGCACTCCAAGTCCTCTGGATCACGTTCGTTCCAAAAATCACGCTTCCAAAGGTTTCATTCCGTTTGGACTCCGTTTGATATTCCTTTTCTTCGAAACACTGAAATAGGCAAAAAAAACAACAATACGGGTTGGGCCTCTGGTTAGTAGGTTAGTCCCAAAAATGATATAAATGTGTAAAGTAAAGCCCATAGACATCCAAAACGGGTAATATAATAGCATGGAACAATAAAAAATTATAGATACGTTGGAGACGTATCAGATGGTTCCCACTTGCACATCAATATTCACAAGTACTTACAATACTAGTTTGTTTTAGGCTGCTGTCGGTGTCAAAACCGGCGGATCTCGAGTAAGGGGTCCCAAACTGTGCGTCTAAGACTAATGGTAACAGGAGGCGGGGGACACAATGTTTACCCAGGTTCGGGCCCTCTTGATGGAGGTAATACCCTACTTCCTACTTGATTAATCTTGATGATATGAGTATTACAAGAGTAGATCTACCACGAGATCATAGAGGCTAAACCCTAGAAGCTAGCCTATGATTATGATTGTTGTTGTCCTACAGACTAAACCCTCCGGTTTATATAGACACTACAAGGGGCTAGGGTTACACAGAGTCGGTTACACAGAAGGAAATCTACATATCTGAATAGCCAGGCTTGCCTTCCACGCAAAGGAGAGTCCCACCCGGACACGGGACGAAGTCTTCAGTCTTGTATCTTCATAGTCCAACAGTCCAGCACAAGTACATAGTCCGGCTGTCCGAGGACCCCCTAATCCAGGACTCCCTCAGTAGCCCCTGAACCAGGCTTCAATGACGATGAGTCCAGCGCGCAAGTTTTCTTCGGCATTGCAAGGCGGGTTCCTTCTCTGAATATTCCATAGAAGATCTTGAACATGAGGATCGTGTCCGGCTCTGCAAAACAAATTCCACATACCACCGTAGAGAGTACAATATTCCACAAATCTAATCTGCTGACAACTTTTCACAGCGTGACATCACGCCACGGCCCGGTCATTATTCGAACCGTTTTCTCAACCTGCCGCTGCACATATTGCGAGGCGGTTTCATTGGCACGTCTTGTCGAAGCAGAGATCGTGTCCCCTTATCATGGGATTCTCATCAATACGGGTGTGGGTAACCCAACCGCGCCATCAACGCGGCGTTCGGGAAATAGGCGAGTTTACCTGGCAAGTGGGGAGGCACATGATCCCTGCTGCCTTTATAAAGAGATAAGGACTCCTCCTTTTTCACCCATGCCTTCTTCTTCCTCCGCTCATCCATTCTCTCTCACTCGAGCTCCAGCGCCCAAGCGCTTGTCTTCTCCGCCCACAAAGGCCCTCCGAAAATGTCCGGATCCGGAGCAGGAGGCAAGTGGATGGCCTCTACCGTCCTGGAGAAGGATATCAAAAAGCTTCGGGAGGCCGGGTATCTAGCCAAGAAAATCAGCCATCGTCTCCCGACGGCGGGACAGATCGTCCCAACCCTGGAACCCCACGAGAGGGTTGTATTCCTCCCTCACTTTGTCCGCGGGCTAGGGTTTCCCCTCCACCCATTCGTTCACGGCATCATGTATTACTACGGGAACGATTTTCATGATCTATCCCCCAATTCCTTCCTCAACATCTCAACATTCATCGTCGTGTGCAAGGCCTTTCTCCGCATCTTGCCACACTTTGACTTATGGCTGAAGATCTTTAACGTGAAGCCCAAGGTAGTGAGCGGCGAGCACGCTGAGTGCGGAGGTGCCATGGTGAGCAAGATGCCCAACGTTACATGGCCATCAGGTACTTTCAATGATTCCGTCAAAGGGTGGCAGCAGCAGTGGTTCTATGTCACCCGCGACCCGAAATGGGCCGCAGCTCCCGAATTCTGATCCGGAGCTCCCCTGCGGCTTATGTCCTGGCCCAAGAAGGGCCTGAACTAGTCTTTACCTAACGAGTTGTAAGTGCTCCAGACGTGCGTCAAGGATATGGAAGACAAGAATATCAAACTTGTCAATGTAGTCTAGGTGATGTTAGTTCGCTGGATCCTTCCTTGTCTACACAGGACTTGCAATTTGTGGGAATTCGACCTGGCCAAGCACCAGACCCTGCTAGAGCTCTTTGGCTCCTCGCACAAAGACATCTGGAGGGTGCTTTTCAAGTCCGGCAAATCATGGCCGGACTCAGCCGAGGACCGTGGGTACCAACTGTCCCGCCCTGCAAGTTCGGTAAGTCATTATATGTTTTATTCGCATAACCCAAGGGAAATGCCTAATGTGTTTTCCACAACTCTCCTAGGGCTGGACGAAGAAGGTGGGGCGGATCTACTGTCCGGCCCCATTGCCGGAAGAACCGGTCGGCCCACTTCTAACGAAGATGCTGGTCCCGACGCCTTACAAGGCGCCGAAGAAGAAGGCCGAGAAGGAGGCCAAAAAGACCAGGGGCGGCCTTCGTTGCCGTGGCACTTCATACACAATATCCGAAGACTCTGATGCCCGCTCTTCCTCCGAAGAGGACGAGGAAGAGGAGGAAGACCAATCCCCAGCGGGGGGAAGAAAGAAAAGGACGGCCTCCACATCCTTGGAGGCCGAATCGGCTAAGAAGGGCAAAACTCTCCTTCCGGAGGAGTCCACTGCCGCTGCCGACAGCAGCCCGGAGTGGGATCCCAGGGCCCAGGCCCTGGTGAACTCGTGAGTATAAAATCCAAACACGCTTGTGCATCCAGACTCACTGCGGCATGATGTTTTAATCATTGAGCCATACTTTTTTGTAGCCCGGCGAGGTCCCGCACCAAACAATCCTCATCGGAGGATTTACTGGGATCAGATGCTATGGACAGCGGGACACCCCCGAGGGCCCCTTCCCCAAAACACATGAACGACAACGAGGTATCATCCCGGAGGGACCCAGGCCAAGGAGGTCGAACTTCAGGGGCCAGACACACGGAGGAAAAGGCTCCCATGGACGTCGATGGCGGGGGCTATCTCGAATTCGGCCCCCAGCTGGACACAATTCCGGAGACCGATACAGCTCCAGAATCAGGCAGGCAGCCTCCCTCAGCTGGAGGGGGTGCGCTTGTTCCACCGGCAACCTCTGTCCAACCAGAGGTGTCGGATACTTTATCGGCGGCGCTGAAGAGCGCCTCCATCGTTGAAGAAAACCGTGCCCTTATGGGTGCGGTGATTGAGAAGATTCAGTCCGCTAAGAATGGACTAAATGAAGCCTGCATCAGCCTTATAACGGGCTTTGAGGTATGTTTTGTGAGGTTACGAAGAGTGTCATAGTATAGGTAGTAGCCCCTGATACACTGTTCGGTGAAAAAAAAGGAACCAGAGAGAGGATCAAATATATGTTCGCAGGAGACTTACTTTATGGCATCTCTCCCTCTCTTTTTTATAAGCACGCGTCTGTAGCGACTACTGCCTCTCATACTGCGGAAGTCTCCAGATTGAAGCAGAGTCTGGAGCGGGCCGGAGAAGAACTCGACCGAGTGAAGAAGCAGGTGGAGGATAACCAAGGTATGCAAAAAACCTTGCTCACGTTCAGTGCGAATGAATAATTTAGTATGACAAAAATATGTTCATGGTGTGTGAGGGAGTCCTGGATTAGGGGGTATCCGGACAGGCGGACTGTGTACAACGTCCGGACTATTGAAGCGTGAAGATACAAGACTCAAGACTTCGGCCCGTGTCCGGATGGGACTCTCCTTTGCGTGGAAGGCAAGCTTGGCGATCTGGATATTATGTTTCCTTCCTTGTAACTGAATCCATGTAAACCCTAGCCCTCTCTGGTGTCTATATAAACCGGAGAGGTTGGTCCTTAGAAGGCCGATCACAATTACAATCATACCATCATAGGCAAGCTCTTAGGGTTTAGCCTCTACGATCTCGTGGTAGATCTACTCTTGTACTACCCATATCATCAATATTAATCAAGCAGGAAGTAGGGTTTTACCTCCATCGAGAGGGCCCGAACCTGGGTAAACATCTGTGTCCCTTGCTTCCTGTTACCATCAGCCTTGACGCACAGATCGGGACCCCCTACTCAAGTTCCGCCGGTTTTAACACCGACTTTGGTGCTTTCATTGAGAGTTCCTCTGTGACATCGCCATAGGGCTCGATGGCTCGTCTCATTGTCAAGGACGACATTATCTCGGAGGGAGCTCTGGCTGTAGGCCAGACGCTCCGACTCGGCGGCTTTATCATGGCCGCCCCATCGGCGGTAGCACCGACGATGGCCTCTCGGGTCATCAATCATAACCTTCACGTCAGTTCAGAACTTGCCGAACAGATGGATCCAATGGAGCTCTCCTCCCTTAATGAACTCTTGGATCGCATCACCGCTCTAGGAGTCGCTACAGACTATGACCGGATTGGGCTTAAACCCGATCGAAGGGACGTCAGGTCCCCGCCGGCCACCCATGAGATAGCGACAGTGGAGGAACCACACGCGGATTGCCCCTGAACTTTGAGGACAAATTATGTTTGGATCACCGAACTCCTTGAACCGAAGACTTGCTCAAAGGAAAACATGACCCAGGTCCCGGACTTAGAATCGGGTATCGGGCCGAAGAAATTGGGCAGCACTCCGGACTCTGAGCTATTAAGCTCGAAACCGCCCGCGCCCTTGGGCGCTAGATCGGATCAAAATCCAGATTCTGCTAACAACACCTACCTGGACTTAAACTGTCTCTCCCGCATCAGGCAAGAACCCCAGGAGATCGTACATCACTACTGGGCAAGATTCCTCCTTGCGCTTAACAAGGTCAGGGACTGCCGCAAGGAGAACATGGTCTCACTCTTCTGCAAAAACTGCACGGACGAAGGGCTCCTCAATGCTGTAAACCGCCGTGACATAGTACGCTTCGCGGACTTGGCAATCATAGTACGGAAGTACTGTGCGATGGAGAGCGCTTAGAAAACCCAAACAAAATTTTGGGATAGTACTGCTCTTACCAAGACCTTTGTCCGAACTAAACGGATGAACTCTCGTAAGTCGTCCGATCCAGTCCTCAAGAAACCAAAGCCCAACCCAAGGCGGGGATCCGTATTGGAAGAATGGCTTGGCGTGCCATGTAAGCTCCACAGTGCTCCGGATACAATACCAACTCATAGCCTTAGGGCATGTTGGATACTCCGGCAGGTGGCAAAAAGTGGCGAGGATCTTCTTGTAGGCCATAAAGCGGAACAACATCCTGCCAGCGAACACAATACGGTACTAACAGTCTTCGAGACTTTTGCCTCGAACAATAGGCGCAAGCGAGCTCGTCGAAGCTCTGCTGAAATTTACCATGTGGCAAAGATAAACCCCCGGAACGACACTGCTATAACTTTTAATGCCAGTGATGAACCTCGATTCCAGACTGTCCGGGCACCATCCGCTCTGGTCCTTAGCCCGATCGTGGATGGCTTTCGGCTCACTAAAGTACTCATGGACGGCGGAAGTGGATTAAATCTGATTTATGAAGAAACACTTAGCAAGATGGAGATTGATAAAAGCCGCATTGAACAAAGCGGCATGACCTTCAGGGGAATTATCCCTACCCGGGAAGTGCGGTGTGCGGGAAAAATCACACTCGATGTGGAGCGAAGAAACGGGTGGATAGGAAACCCGACGCCCCTTAGAAGATGCGGGATGAGGCATACGCGCTCCTCTGGAGATGGGTTTGGGGATCCCTCCGCTTGTTCCCCTCCATCGTAAGTAGCTATTTCGGCTTGGATGGGGACCATGAACGCCGGTGGGAGAAACCCTTGGGTTTGTAGCTTTATCAAACGGCTATGAGGAACTGAACACTCTCCCCAATCCCCCGACTTAGAGCGGGGAGGGCAAGCAGAAGAGCTACGATGGCCGGCCATGTTGGAATGGTTTTTCGCGGAGCGCTCTACGGGATGCTAGCTCGGGGAGAGTGAGTGAGGTTTGGATCTGAGAATCCCCGTCCCTTCAAATAGGCGGTCAGCCCGGAGGATCGAGGGTGTAAAATGCAAAAATGCCCCGGCTCCTCGCATTCGCTCGGCACGTGGAGGTGGTCATTATTGAGGCACTAAAGCCGAGGAGCACAACATTGATTGGAGGCCGGACACTATTCGTCATAACAGGTACTTTGGAGTATTCGGAGATGGAACCCGCCTTGCAATGCCGAAGACAATACCATGCGCCGGACTCATCGTCATTGAAGCCTGGTTCAGGGGCTACCGAGGGAGTCCTGGATTAGGGGGTATCCGGACAGCCGGACTGTGTACAACGTCCGGATTATTGAAGCGTGAAGATACAAGACTCAAGACTTCGGCCCGTGTCCGGATGGGACTCTCCTTTGCATGGAAGGCAAGCTTGGCGATCCGGATATTATGTTTCCTTCCTTGTAACCGACTCCATGTAAACCCTAGCCCTCTCTGGTGTCTATATAAACCAGAGAGGTTGGTCCTTAGAAGGCAGATCCCAATTACAATCATACCATCATAGGCAAGCTCTTAGGGTTTAGCCTCTACGATCTCGTGGTAGATCTACTCTTGTACTACCCATATCATCAATATTAATCAAGCAGGAAGTAGGGTTTTACCTCCATCGAGAGGGCCCAAACCTGGGTAAACATCCGTGTCCCTTGCTTCCTGTTACCATCAGCCTTGACGCACAGATCGGGACCCCCTACCCGAGATCTGCCGGTTTTGATCCGTGTCCCTTGCTTCTTGTTACCATCAGCCTTGTCTGTTTATCAGGGCTAGCTTGTCCGCGTCCCACTCAAGCCGGACATAGTTCGGCCAAGAGTCTCCTGACAAGGAGAGAGATTTCAACGAATTTAGCTCGTCGCCCAAAGGCGAGTGCTAAAAGATATCCGCGGAGGTAAACTCCATGATCGGTGCCCAATCAGATTCGATAGGCACGGATGCGCGTGGTTCGGAGCCTATGGCCGGAGACAAGTCCGAGGGTCCGATGACACAGACCTCATTGGAGGCGAAGTCTGTGTTCGGCTCTATCACCGATGAGTGTGCAGCCTCCGTGACGGGGTCTATCCACCCGTGCTTGGATGGCGCGATCTGCTTCGGATCTAAAGCTAGGGCAGCTGCAGGTGCGTTCTCGTGAACACCATCCGATGGCAGATCTAAGTCATGCTCATCGTGACTATATGACGCACCTGTCATGGGCTCGAGTCCGTCGAAGATCAAGTCTCTGCAAATGTTGGCAGTGTAGTTCAGGCTTCCAAACCTGACCTGATGGCCAGGGGCGTAGCTATCGATCTGCTTCAAATGGCCAGGCGAGTTGGCCCGCAGTACGAAGCCGCCGAATACGAAGATTTGTCCGGGGAGGTAAACCTCACCCTGGATCGCATCGTTGTGGACGATTGAAGGAGCCATCAAGCCTTACCGTGACGACATAGTGGAACTCTCAAAGAAAGAACCAATGTCGGTGTCAAAACCGGCGGATCTCGGGTAGGGGGTCCCGAACTGTGCGTCTAAGGCTAATGGTAACAGGAGGCGGGGGACACAATGTTTACCCAGGTTCGGGCCTTCTTGATGGAGGTAATACCCTACTTCCTGCTTGATTGATCTTGATGATATGAGTATTACAAGAGTAGATCTACCACGAGATCATAGATGCTAAACCCTAGAATCTAGCCTATGATTATGATTGTTGTTGTCCGACGGACTAAACCCTCCGGTTTATATAGACACCGCAGGGGGCTAGGGTTACACAGAGTCGGTTACAGAGAAGGAAATATACATATCCGAATAGCCAAGCTTGCCTTCCACGCAAACGAGAGGCCCACCTGGACACGGGACGAAGTCTTCAATTTTGTATCTTCATAGTCGAACAGTCCGGCACAAGTACATAGTCCGGCTGTCCGAGGACCCCCTAATTCAGGACTCCCTCAGCTGTTGCTGTAATCAACTATGTACTTCCTAATCATTTTCTGCATCATATTGAACATTATTTACTTTAATGTATGGCATGAAACTATTTTCACCAGGCATGTTGCCTTCCACATTGCAGTTATCTTTAACCCTGGTTGAATCGCTTGATTCATGGGCTACAAAACTTCCATGTTTATCTCCAGCATCTATGGTATCCATCACATATGTAGGTCTGCATTCGAACCTTACTTTCTTTGATTCCCTTTTGAACCTTCGAGGAATAACCTTGACAATTTCCGGCGATATGTTGACGTTACGTTGCATCCGTTGCTGCTTGGAAGGCACCTATTGGGGGTCACCTTTCCATTAGCCAGGTTGGGTTTTTCTTCGTCAAGACTCTGACTCGGCAACGTCCCCAATAGCTGGGTAACCAATCCCTTCTTCGTTTGATCCTGAAGATATATCATCGATCCAGAAGAGAACCGGAGAACTGTTGGGAGAAGGTTTGAACCTTTCCATTCTTCACAACTTATTTTTTCCTTATGCGGTTATGCCTTGCTTTTTTTTCATTCGAGACTTTCAGGCCTTGTTGCCTCCGCCGGATGCTTAGCAGCCCATAGCTAACAAAAAAAACAGCCGATGTTTGGTTCCCCCTCTATACAAAAGAACAATTTGTCTTCATTTTGTATCTCGTGTGTAGTTTTCCCTTTGACCCGAACTTGCATGCATTTCACCCATTTTGTATCTCGTGTGTAGTTTGGCACGTTGACGTTTCCTGTGCACGCGGGCGGATGGACGTGGTAGCGGCCCGCATGCACGCCAACCATCCATGCATGCAGGCGCGTTCACGGGATTGACTGCTGGTTCGGCAGCATGGTATTGATGTGTGTGTGGACATCTATTACTTTCCAATGGATATGCACAAGCCCCTGCATGCATACAACCTGTTCGTCACCAGTTTTGTGAAAGTGGTTGGTCAACTCACCACACCAAGCTGCTACTGGCTAGGTGCAGTCTCAGAGCAACTCCAACAGACCGACCCAAACGGACGGTGATTTCGTCCGCTTTTTGTCCGTTTGGATCGGCGAGGCGGACACGAGTGTCCGCTTCCGTGTTTAGGTTGGCGCGTGCGCTCAATGCTCGCGCAACCCATTTCGACGGCGTAAAAAAACTGAATGCATGCATATTTAACATAAAAACTAAATTAATTAAACATTAGAGCCGGCCACGAAGGCCGGCGGGAGTCCACGCGTCCACATTAGTATTTAAGAAAAATAAAGCCGGCCACGAAGACGAGCCGGCGCAGGCGGAGGCGGGGTGAACTCCGCGGGGAAGGGGACGACGGGGGCCTTGCCGTTCGACTTGCTGCTGCTGCCGGAGAAGAGCCCCATTTGGGCGGCTGGTGTGGCTAGGATTTGCTTGATGGCGACGGGGTAGCGAGCGTGGCCTAGATGGGGACGGGAACTGGATGAGGACGGCCCCGCCACACGGTCGGTTTAAAAAAGGACGACCACCATAGTTGACGCGTGGGCCCGGGGTCATAAATTAAGCTGGCCGGCAAGGGGGCGGGTAGTTGGGTGACCGCCAGGTGGGGCCGTGTCAGACATCAAGAAGGCGCGCATGGCGTCCGTTCTGCGTCCGCGCCGACGCATTTGGGGCGCAAATTTGGGCCGCAAATGCGTAGGCGCGGACGCGAAGCGGACACGTTTTGGATTTGGGTTGGCGCGTTGGGCCTCCACTTTTGTCCGCGCTGACCCAAACGGACGGCGGCGGATGAAATGGGTCGCCCCGATGGAGTTGCTCTAAGGATGCAACCTAGAGCAACTCCAACCGGCCGACCCAAATTGACATTGATTTTAAATGTTTGGGTCGGCCGTCCGCGTGTGCGTGTCCGCTTTGTCATATGGGATCGTTCGATGCGCCCAACAGGAGCTAGATGCATTTTGGGCATGTCCGCGTAGACATTCGGTCGAACACCTGGTGGGTGAGCTCTCGTGCCGCCTCGTCCAGTGCCCCGTGCCCGGGAGCTTGCCTCAGTGCTGCAGCTCGGCCTTTTCCCGCCCCGCAGCTCCTCGCGGCCGCCGCGCCAGCTCTCCCGTGCCCCCGTGTCTGCCGCGGCAGCTCTCCCCTGCGCCCGCTTGCCTGCCGTGCCAGCTTGCCCCTTCCTCGCGCCGCTTGCCCCGCTTGCCTCGCGCAGCTCGCCCCGCCCCCCATGTGAGCCCGCTTTTTGCATTATATCAAATGTTGGGACGATGGCGGCAGCTGTGATGGGGGCAACAAAGGAGCGTCGGGGGTGGTGAATTGGGACGACGACGGCGGTACAGCGGCAGAGCAGCGGCCATTCGAGGCGGAGATAGGAGGAGGAGCGGCGGCGGGTGTGTGGCTCGATCCCGGTGGTGGTGGGCCGGCGAGGGGAGCTCAACTCATAGGGCGGCGATTCGTGGCGGAGAATCGGCCAATTCAGCCGATTTGGAGGAGAGAGAGAGAGAGAGAGAGAGGGAGGGAGGGAGGGAGGGAGGGAGGGAGAGGGAGAGGGAGAGAGAGATAGATAGATAGATAAATAGATAGATAGATAGATAGAGAGAGAGAGAGGGAGAGAGAGAGATCATCACCGCAACACTTATATTACACAAGAACTTCCATCTTACATTGACGGAACCATGCGTGCCCATCCGAAGGCTTTCTTTTTCTACGCACGAGAACCTTCTCTATAATTAAGGTGGTCGTTGCACCCGCCGACACCATCGACCCTGTTAAGTCTTTCATGATGCGTATGCATTAAATCAGATATTAAAGAAGTACAGAGGGAGAGATTGAGAGAGAGATAGAGAGAGATCATCATCGCAACACTTATATCACACAAGAACCTCCATCTTACATTTACAGACCCATGCATATGCCCATCCGAGGGCTCTGCTTTTTATGCACGAGAACCTTCTCTACAAGTTGGTCGTTGCACCCGCCGACACCATCGACCTTGTTAAGTCTTTTATGATGCATATGTGTTAAATCGGATGTTAAAGAAGTAGACAGGGAGAGGGAGAGAGAGATCATCACCACAACACTTATATTACACAAGAACCTCCATCTTGCATTGACGGAACCATGCATGCCCATCCGAGGGCTCTCTTTTTTATGCATGAGAACCTTCTCTATAAGGTGGTTGTTGCACACGTCGACACCATCGACCTTGTTAAGTATTTTATGATGCGTATGTGTTAAATCGGATGTTAAAGAAGTAGAGAGGGGGAGAGAGAGAGAGAGAGAGAGAGAGAGAGAGAGATCATCATCGACACTTATATTACACAAAAACCTCCATCTTACATTGACGGAACCATGCATGCCCTTCTGAGGGCTCCCTTTTTTGCGCACGAGAACCATCTCTATAAGGTGGTCCGGGAAGACCTCTACATATCCACATCAGATATGGGTCCGATATGAAGACTGCCAGTAAGTTAGGACGTTTGGGCCTGTTTTAAGCAGCATGGTTAGGCACGGTTTTTGGGTCAGGCAGCCCGCCCGGTCCTTTGGGACAGGTATGTGATCCAGTTGTAGATGCTCTCACATTTACCACTCAAAAATAAAGATGCTCTATCGTTTCTACCATAGGGTGCTGATAGAAACAATGGATTTTTACTGGAAAAGGTCAAATGCTCACCCGCCAAAACAAAATGCCCCGGTGGTGCCTCAGGGAATCCGGGGATCAAAGATTCCTGTCGTTTTTTGTCGGTGCTCCGTTGAACTTTCTCGGCACACATGAACGGATGTCCGTGATCACGCTCACAAGGCAGATATAGCCACCGGCAGTACTCATAAGGAAGGCAGGCATACGATCGAGAGCTGTCACCTGAGTGGATTTAGAAACTGCCTTTGTTCATAGAGCTTTGTTTTTCGCGGGAGCCTTTGTTCATAGAGCTGAGACGTGTTGTTCTGTGGAAAAATTAAGAGCGAGACAGTCTGTAGGTCTGTGAAGGTAGTCGGGGTACATGCCACATAAGCTCCAATGACGTACCTGAGGTTTTTTTTGTGCATGATGAGTGAGAGCTAGCTCACAACATGAGTAACAGAGCAGAGTTAACTGCTATAAGAGGCGGCATTGCAATCCCACTTGACTTGGTCTACACCCACGTTAGTTTTTTTGAAAGGACATCTGCGTTAGTTTTTGATACTGTATCAGAGAGAACAAAGCGCCATGCTCTAACTCATTGAAGATGAGTCGGACGGTCATCAAATATACCCGAAAAGAAAAAGGGAATCCAACATGTAAGCGGAAAAAATGGACACTCACAATTCCTGGACAATAGAACACTCGCAGCACATCGTCGAACAGCATATTGGTGATGCCATTTTGCATCGAAGCAGAGCGATTGTGAGAGGCTACGACTATATCTCGTTGATGCATCGCTGTTTGCTTAGCCTTGTACAGTTGACATGACTAGTAGTGTCCGTAAAAAAACGTGAGATGGTTATTGTTAATGCCGATAAAAGTTCTTGCCTTCTTCTGAAAATCAGTATAAAAACGTTCTTATATTTTAAGACAGAGGGAATAGCATATACTCGTGCAATAAAGGCAATGGAGTGATGTCAGTGTAGACTGTCACAATATTGCAAAGATAAGACATGGCAGCGTGTTTGTTTCCAGTTTCAGAGATACAGTCAACTACTGAACCGACGCATTGCATCGCGTGCAACATTTACGGAGTACATGCATATGTGCATGACAGAGTTGCACAGCCAACTCCAAAAACCTCCGTCCGAATAACTGATGAGTGTAGTAGGACCGAGTGTCGGTATATGGAAACGCGCCCCCCAACTGACGCAGAAGCAATTAAATGCGAGCGCGGACTAAATATGGCAAGTTTCACCCCCCCCCCTTTCCAGTGCGCCAGAGCCAATTCTGCTTTCTCTCCAACGGTGCCCAACAGTGGATAGCTTGCTAGACAAAAATGGTAATCTAAATACTACTACCTCCATCCCATAATAGAAGAACATTTTGACACTTGTGTAGTGTCAAAAACGTTCTTATATTATGGGATGGAGGGAGTACTAGACAAGTACACCGCATCGTGGAACTTTTGATAAATACTCCCTCCGTAAACTAATATAAAAGCATTTAGATCACTACTTTAGTGATCTAAACGTATTTATATTAGTTTACAGAGGGAGTAGTCAAAATGAGTCGATTCAGCTGCTCACCCAAAACAGCTCCCGCCGCACCCTGCTGATTCTAAAAGGGGCGTGGTCACTTTGCCCCAAGTACACCTGCAAAGCCAGGTAGTGGGCTTCCTTTTTCGGCCACTAACAACAAAAAGGCTCGGCCCAACTTTTCACTCCTGCCATGGCGAAACTCAACAAATGATAAAATCAGAACCTTATCCATTCAAAGGTTCAGATCTCAAAGCAAATGAAGGGTTCTGATAACAACCATCCAAGTTAGTGTGGATAGCAAATCCATCCTCTACACACACACACTTATAAGGACATGGTTGCATAACCAAATTAAACATCCACTTACATAGGTGGCTACTACAACCATGGCATTTGCACACACCAAAGTAAACTATTACTTGCATAATTACATAGGTGGCTACAACACACATGACATTTCCACACACCAAAGTAAACTATATATTACATGCATGATTAACTAGGATAAACGATCATCTAATCATCATCTACTTCTTGCGACGCTTGCTCTGCTTGTGGCTCGATCCGGCTTCGTCGATTTCCGTAACAAGGAACTTCCTCATGTCAACGATCCGCCTGTGCATCTGGTAGCATGTGTACACGCTCTTGGCCGTGAACCTAAGGTGAGGTTTATCCAGTTGCCGCATCCAGGACCCGTGCCAGGATACGGAACATGTTATGTTGGCATCCTGCTTCATATTTTCGTAGTATGGGTCGATGATGGCCGAGGCGAGTTCAACCAGGGAGTACTTCTTCGTGCTACCTCAGACCCTGTAGTGCTCACAGATTTCGACAAGGTTCTGGCAGGCCAAGCCCGTAACCCCTGAGCGCTTTTAAATTGTCGATGGTTTCCACCATGGTGAAATTGTAGTCGGTGTTATTGACAAACCTATTGAAATGGTCGCAAGGCTCTGTGGCCATGCGGTTGTGGTAGATGAGGACATGATGGCGCATGCACAACTGGGCGACGACAACCTTCTGATCTATGTTGGGACGACCGGCGGTGTACTGGAGGTTGATGCCGACCACCTTGTACTTGTCTCGAGCAAGCAACTGCTCAACGGTGTTGATGCCGTCGTCCACCACGGCCAGGTCGATGGTGTACACCACGGAGAGATCCGTCTCCCTCACATGGGTCTCCACTTTATGCTCGCCGAACTCCATTGGAGCGCCGCTAGACTTCCCCTCTCTATGTGTCATCGTGGGTGTGCTTGTTGTGTTGTGGGGCGCAATCGAATGGTTGAAGAGACTAAGATTATAATGGCCGCGGGAATTAAAGGTAAGTCGGACGGCCTGGAATATCGGCAGGCCCTGATGGCAGTTCTAATTTGCAGCGCGTAACTCCATCGTGCCGCACATAACTGCATCACGTGGCAACGCGCGCGGTGCAACCGCATGCATATGGGGCCCCCGACATGATCATGCGCACGCCCAACCACTGGCAGAGCACGCGCGGAGGGACGCGAGCAGAGCACTCTGCGGTCGCCTCAACGGCGAGCAACCATATATATGCATATAGCAGTTGAACACACAAGGAAAAGTTATCCACATGCCGAGTGCACCGACGGACGCGAGCAGAGCGCGCCGCGGCGCCTAACGGTTGATCAATCCGAGCTGTTTGTGATGGAATAAACTGCGTGTTGCTGGTATATAACCTTAAATGTAACCAACAAAGTGTTAGTGCATGTTACAAAAATTGTATAACTAGAAACTATGTTCAAATACGAATACAATGATATAATCTTTGGCGACATGCATTCGTATTTTATTAGTTAAATTCTACTTATAAATCAGGATGGGTGTATAGTAGGTAATTAAATCGCAAATGTTTTTTTGTATTAACCGTATGTGTACGTGTCCTTCCGTCCTCCTCTCGCATGTCTTGTCACCCTGCTACCGCAGACGGCTTATATCGCAAGCTTACACAGCAGCGGGGGCGTTCTTTTGGCCAAAAGGTGGCTCGAAGTGGCGCCAATGAATGGTCGGTGAGCCCGTTCCCGCGCAACCTCGCAGGTTCCCGCGCAAGCTTCCCGCCCGACTCGGTGAAATGCCCCAAAATCCCAATGCTTACCGGCCTGCTATATAAACCCTCATGGCCGGCGAGTCCTACGTCACATTTTCACCTCCCTCCATGTAGCTTATCACCTCTGCTTCTCCCACAATCGCCAATGGCACCAGTCTGTCGTCGTCGCTCAGCCACTCCGCCGTCATCAGAGGACAACTCTAGCTGGGAGGCTACACCACAACGGCGGCGCAGTCCTCGGCGCAGTGTAGTGCGCGTGGCCTCCCTGTCGAGTGTGCGTGGAACACCCACCTCATGCTCCGCTGCTGCTGCCCATCAGCAGCTGTTGCCGGCCGCCGTTGCCGCCACACCACCATCGAAATCCAAGGCCATCACCCGCTCCGCCGCCGCGGCACGAAGGCAGAAGGTGGCCGTCGTGGCCGCCACCCCACTGTCGGCCACCGTGGCCATCACCCGCTCCGCCACCGCGGCCCGAAGGTGGGAGTGGTGGTCGTGTCCGCCACCCCATTGTCGGCCGCCGCGGCCGCCAGCCCACCGTCGACCGCCAGGATCATCACCTACTCCGCCACCGCCACTCGAAGGGGGGAGGCAAAGGTGGAGGCACGCACGTGCGTCAGTGACCTTGCATGCTACATCGAGTTCTTGCGGGAGGAGGAATCAGGAGATCTACGAGCTGTCCAGCTGCTTCGAGAGGGGTCGTCTGGAGCGGCAGAGGGCGTTCGAGCTGGTGAGTGTCGCTGAACATGCAGCAGCGGCAGGCACTGTATTGCAGTTGTCCAGCTCATCAATAGGCTCCTCCTCCTCCTCCTCCTCCGCGTCTTACTAAGCGTGCTCGGCAGAGGAGAGGCTGCCGGAAGTAGTACAAAGTCCCTCCGTAGTAGTAGTATTTAGGGGTTATTTTGTTTAGTTCATCTGACTATAGATGTGGTGGAATTGTACAACGTACTTAAAATTAGCTAGTATATATAGTTGAACTAGCTATTTCAGTATGTGGTTGGCAATAATTGGGGAAAAGTTTCATCAGTTCAGCTGTTGAGTTGAACTATTTGTATAAATTAAGAACAATTGTTTATTCTATGGATGAAATCTATGCTTAATTACTGAATTTTAGTTGCAAAAATTTAGATAGTGCTAGTGATTTTTAGCTGCATATTTTGACAAGTCGCAGTGTACAAGGATTGACAAATGGCAATGTTACTAGATCAACAAATGACAATCTTTCCAGCTTGACAAATGGCAACATAACCAATATGACAGATGCAAATTTTACCAAATTGTTTATACATGGTTGCACACGGGTCATCCAAAACAACTGTTTGCGTTGAAGGGATGCACAAATCCTGCGCTGGAATTTTCCCTCAACTGAAGGGGGAAGACCATAGCTCTCACTTTGCATATAGGTGTTCTATCTAAAACGTTTGCGATCAAGAGCTGCAGAAATCTTGTTCGACACATTTTCTCTTAGCTTCCTGGGGAACCTGTCGGTTTGCATACGGGTGTTCTAACTAAAATGTTTGCGATCAAGAGCTGCACAAATCCTTCTCGACACATT
Organism: Triticum aestivum; assembly: GCF_018294505.1. Lineage (NCBI taxonomy): Eukaryota > Viridiplantae > Streptophyta > Magnoliopsida > Poales > Poaceae > Triticum > Triticum aestivum. Next base: position 187,373,803 of record NC_057807.1, read on the forward strand.
TTCCCTTGGCTTCCTGGGGAAGCTGTTGGTTTGCATACGAGTGTTCTAACTAAAACGTTTGCGATGAGTGTTTTATATTTAAAAACTGTATTAAACTGCAGCTTGGGCGCCATTAATGGAGAGAATGCGAGCAAGGCGGGCGGCCATGGAAGTCAAAGGGCTTGCTTCCCGGTGAGCCTGCGCGGCGTATAGCTCGCATGCTTTCCGGTGAGCCTCTGCATTGTAGTACAGCTTGTATGCCTCCCGTTTAGTCAAGCACTCAAGCACTTGTCTACACGGCACCTCCTAGCCATTAAAAGAGTGAGGCATGGTGTCACGTGAATGGTTATCAGAACGCACACGATTTAAATTATACGAAATGTTTGAGATGTTACAGTAGCAGCTATTTGTTTCAAAATGCCTTTGTTGGCTGTTATTCGCGTGCACCTTCTCTCAAAATGGACACGAAAGATACCACAACATGTCAGGTGCCATTCCATGATAGCATGCCAAGTTTCATGAATTTTAGACGAGTTTTGGATTTACTAGAATTTAAAAACAAAGTATATCAACATTTTGCCTGCAATCAATAATGCACTGGTGTTTGAAATTCATTCTCATTTCTTGCAAGGGACCTAAGCATGCACCCAAAGACACATATTTGATTTTTCACCCAATTTATATGCACTGGAGCATGTGCATGTAGTTCAAATTTGAATTATGCACATAAAATTCCTAGAAAACCCAGTTAATGTATAGAAATGTCCAAACGAACCCTGAAAAATTCCAAAATTTAACACAACACTCTTGTTGTTCTGTGTTGACACTAGAAATTTTTTGAAAGCAACAAGATGCAACGGATATCATTTCGTCCTCAAAGGTGGCATTGTCAGGACCCCGACTCAATGTCACATCGATCTAGCCTGTAACACCTCATATCACTTTGCGGCCTCACGCACGGTATCCCCACGGGTGTCGCCTTACCTTTGCCCGGGACCGTTTGCGCCTTTTGGCTCACGTATATGATAGTGTCGCTAGCATCCATATGATAAGGAGCCCGAGCTGACATGACTAGTCGTAAACCCAAAGTGGCGCAGACTTACAGGGACAGGCATCCATGACCCAGCATCGAACGTGTCGGTCATCAGCAAGTGGGTCCGGGCTGTAGCACTGGGCTAGCAGGACTCCGGTAAACCGGGCTGTAGCGGGCTAACAGGACTCCGGTACTCAATGCATGACATTTCCCCGAAGGGACAGACACAGGAACGAGGAAGGACACATGCCGACCAGCCTAAGTGTTCCGAAGCAGTAGCAAGCTACCATGGCTCAGTGGTAACACTAGGAGACATTTCCCGGTAAGAGAGGCTACTAAATATAAACAACTAGATAGTCAGATCCTACACATACCAAGCATTTCAATCATACACACAATATGCTCGATATGTGCAAATACAACAAGGCATCACAACATGACTCTACGACACAAGTACTTTATTTAGAGGCTCAGAGAGCCATACATAGCATTCACACAAGCACGGGTCACACGACCCACATTCAAGTCATACAAGCATACAAGACGACAGCGGAAGGTAACTTGTCTGGGTACAGACAACTAGTAAAATAAAAGAGGCTTGGGTAAGCCTAGCTATACTACATGGTCCTTCACGTGCTCAGGATCACCACCTGGGCCTTAGCCTACTCATCGATGTCAACGTCTACGAAGAACCCGTCGGAAGGGGTTGTAGCATCTTCTGAAAACATAAATTAAAGCAACATGAGTACAAAGGTACTCAGCAAGACTTACATTAGACCCTACATACATGGTCATTATCAAGAAGGGTTGGTGGAGTTATTGCAGCAAGCCAGCTTTGACTCTTGGCTAAGCTATCCTACGAGACTCCAACTTGAAATGGTTTTGCGCACACGAGTCCACTACTCACCACTCAATACACTACCGAGGATCCACCTCCTTCTTCCTACAAAAGAGCCATCCTCGGCACTCACGCTTATCTGGAAGCTTTTAGTAGTTTCCAGTTTACTTGTCTATGAACTGTATAGGCAACCAAGTAGTCCTTTACCGTGGACGCGGCTATTCGAATAGATTATGTTAACCCTGCAGGGGTGTACTTCTTCATACATGTTTCCACCACTTAGCGTCTGCACACGACATGTGGTCGGCAGACTTCAAGCGAAAACCGACATGGGTGTAGACCACGACCTACCTAGACACTCAAGTCTCTAGTCCAGGTTTATTGCCTATTCGGGTTCCATCCATGAGGAGATCCGGCCGGGGTTTCGCTCACAGCCCCAAATGATGTGAACAGGGTTCCGAGACACCTAACGGGTGCCCGGTATACCCGGCCACGTACCTACCGCATCACAGCCCACCCCTATGGTCAGCACTGTCCATGGCCTCCAGTAAGCTATAAACACCAGAAACTACTTGCAACTCCTGGACAGAGGACTAGGGTGAATAGAAAGTCGAGCGGGGTCATATTTCAGGGCCCAATGTATGGTAGTAGCTGATTCTTAAATCACACATACAGATCTCAGTGCTTAAGGACGGCTTCATTGAAACAACCCACCATGTACTCCTACATGGCCTCTCATCGATACCTTTACCAAATCGTGTTCAACACACCACTCTCATACTGACATGATCATTTCACTCTAGCCCATCACCCAGATGAACCAGACCTGACACGACTCTAAGCATAGCAGGCATAGCAAGGTAGGAACATCATATACATGGCTCAATCAACTCCTACACATGCTAGTGGGTTTCATCTAGTTACTGTGGCAATGACAGGTCATGCAGAGGAAATGGGTTGAACTACCACAGCACATAGCAGTTTGAATCGCGTTTTCTTAATGCAGTAAAAGAGAGCAGAAGCGAGAACATGGGATTGTATCGATATGATCAAATGGTTGGTTGCTTGCCTGATGGGTCGGTGCACTGATATTGCTCTTCGTTAGGGTAATCACGGTACTCCTCGGGGGCAGAACCTGCAGCAGAGAACACCGATACACAACGTCACCGAACAATATGCAACAATATAATGCATGCATGAGACATGGCATATATGAGTGTGTTGGGCTAATGCAACTAAGACCAGATGGGTTTGAACCATTTTGAACCAAAGATTCAATTTCCAAACTCATATATGATCTTAAATTGTGCTTTATCATGTTTTGCACTAAACAGCAGGTTAACTTGTTTAATCATGCATGAAAACAGTACAGATGGATAGATTGGATTTTTCTGATCATTTTTCATATATAATTTGTTTGATTTGGAGCTATGGTTGAATTTATATGAATTTTTGAAGTTTATACTAATTTCTGGAATTTCCTGAATAAAAATAAATCTAGAATTAATTACTGCGTCAGCATTGCGTCATGCTGACCTCAGCAGGTCAACAGACCCGGTCCAGGTCAAACCTGACGCGTGGGTCCAGGGTGTCAGTGCGATTAGTTTAGTTAGAATTTAATTAGAACTAAACTGGGTTAATTAACAGGGCTGGGCCCCACCTGTCAGTGACTCAACGGAGTCAACCTGGGCCCACCCGTGGTCAAAGTCAAAGTCAGCGGTGCCGGCGTTTAGCCGCCGGCGAGCCCGACGCGGCGGCGGAAGTGGTTTTGGCCGTTCCGGCCACCAAATGGGTCGCGGAGGGCATCAGGGTGGAGCTGAGGACGAGCCGCGGCTCTTGGTGGAGTCCGTTGGGGTCGGGGTGGCCGGAGTTGGCGCCGGCGGCGACCTTGGCGGACACCGGAGTTCGGATGGAGACGAACTCGGGCTAGGGGTGCAGTGAGGTGCGGGGAGTGCACGGTTGGACCCAACGCAGCGTGGTGAGTGCGTTGGACACCGTGAGTTGGCCGGAGGATGGCCGGGAGCATGTCGGAGACGAGATCCGCAGCGGTGCATGCGGGTGATCTTCGTGCGGTGGCTACATGGCTCGGGAATGAGAGAGGAAGGGTAGGAGGGGTAGCTAGGCTCATGAAGCACTTGTAGAGGCCATCGGCGGGGTCGGGGACGAGCTGATGCGGCGACGGCGTTGAAGGGGATCTCCGGCGACGGCGGACTCGGGCGAGGTCGGTGCGGTGGACTTGGGCCTTGCGAGCACACGGGGCTCGGTTAGCTCGACGAAGTGGACGGTGGTGGAGCTCCTGGACACGACGAGACGACGCACGGGCGGCGGGGAGCGCGGCTACGACGATGGGGCGGCGGCGGTGGCGTCGGCCATGGCTGGGGAGCGCGAGGGGGAGGAGCTGGAGAGAAGAAGGGGTGTCTGAGGGTTTCGGGGGAGAGAGGGGGAGTGATCCCCGACGTGGCGTGAAGAGGGGAGCGGCGAGGCGGCGAGCAGGTGCGTGGCACCCATGCGGTGCTCGCCGTCGAGCACCTTGCCTGCCTGCCTGGCCGGGCAAGCAGCTCGCTGGCGCGGCGCTGGGCTGGGCCGGCAGGTGGGCCGGGTTGCAGGCGCCAGGTAAGTTTTCCTTTCTGTTTTTCTTTTTTTATACCTCTGCAACTTTGTTGAATTATTAAAAATACCTAAAAAGTTCTAAAATTCACCAAACTACTCCTGGTCCATTGTTGGAATACTTCCAACATGAAACATTTTAGATTGGGAATATTTGGGCATTTGAAATATTTTATATAACTTTAAATGCCCAAATTCAAATATTTATGATTTAATTCAAAGACCCTAAGATGACCTAGGAAATTGTGCATCACTTTTGGCAGAGGTTCTGAACCAAGACAAAAATGATGGACATTTTAGAGGGGCATTTCAGGTTCATTGAAAAAGTTTTTAGTAAACCCTAGTTGGTTTCAGAGGGGTTGGGGGTTCTGTCATCCCCATTTCAGGTTTCTGTTGAAAGATAAAACATGATGCAACACTCTAATGCATGAACTAGCTAGGGTGTGACAACTCACCCCCACTCAAAGGAATCTCGTCCCGAGATTTGGGTTCCTCCGGGAAGAAGGCGGGATACTCGAGTCGCAGACGATCCTCCCTTTCCCAAGTTGCTTCATCCTCAGAATGGTGCGACCATTGAACTTTGAGAAACTTGATATTATGACGTCGAGTGGTACGCTCGGCCTGATCGAGGATACGAATGGGGTACTCTCGATACGTGAGATTATCTTAGAGATCAAGCGTTTCGTGGTCCACTCCACGGATAGGATCCGAGAAGCAACGCCTGAGTTGAGAAACGTGGAAGACATCGTGGACTCTGGAGAGATGCGGAGGTAGTTCCAATTGGTAGGCAACTTCTCCTCGTTTAGCGGGAATGCAAAAAGGTCCAATGTAACGAGGAGCCAATTTGCCTTTGATACCGAAACGATGGGTTCCTTTCAAAGGAGTAACCCGAAGGTAAGCCTTCTCGTCAACCTCGAAAGTCATAGCCTTATGTTTTCGGTCATATTGACTCTTTTGACAGGATTGGGCTGTTTTCAACTTTTCACGAACGATGCGAACTTGCTCTTCTGCTTCCTAGATCATATCCGGGCCAAAGAATTTTCTTTCCCTGGTTTCTGACCAATTAAGGGGTGTTCGACACCGTCGTCCATAGAGAACTTCAAAAGGGGCTTTACCCAAGCTAGATTGATAGCTGTTGTTGTAAGCGAATTCGGCAAATGGAAGGCATTTCTCCCAATCCATTCCGAATGAGATAACAGAAGCTCGAAGCTTGTCTTCTAGAATCTGGTTGACGCGTTCTACTTGACCACTTGATTTAGGGTGAAAAGCGGTGCTAAAGGAAAGGCGGGTTCCCATAGCATTTTGGAAACTTTTCCAGAATCGAGAGGTGAAAAGACTTCCTCGATCCGAGTTAATTTCCAAAGGAACACCATGGAGAGACACTATTCGGGAGATGTACAAGTCTGCTAACTGACTAGCAGTTATACTCTCACGAACAGGTAGGAAATGGGCCACTTTGGAAAGACGATCAATAACGACGAAGATAGCATTATTCCCTCTCTTGGTCCTGGGAAAACCGGTGATGAAGTCCATACCAATTTTATCCCATTTCCATTCAGGAATAGCTAGGGGTTGAAGGGTGCCAGCAGGCCGTTGATGTTCTGCTTTTACACGACGACAAACGTCACAACTAGCAACAAACTGAGCAATGTCTCTCTTCATCCTAGTCCACCAGAATCTCTGGCGTAGATCCTGATACATCTTAGTGCTACTGGGATGAATGGTGAGAGGAGATTCATGAGCTTCCTTAAGGATCAACTGCCGTAGTTGTCGGTTCTTGGGAACCACGAGACGGTTCCCAAAGTATACAACACCATGATAATTTGTGGAGAAACATTTAGCATCTCCACTAGCAATGTTCTCCTTGATCCGGGATATTCCTTTATCTCGTTTTTGGGCAGCGGTGATTTGATCGGTAAGAGTAGGTTTCACCACCAAAGTGGAAAGGAATCCTTGAGGAACAATGTGGAGGTTAAGCTTCCGAAATTCCTCATGGAGAAGTGGTTGGCTTTGTTGCAACATCAGATTATTGCAATAAGATTTACGACTTAGCGCATCAGCCATGACATTGGCTTTTCCTGGGGTGTAAGTTATCCCTAAGTCGAAATCTGTGATCAACTCGACCCAACGTCTTTGCCTGAGATTTAAATCCGGTTGGGTGAATATGTACTTCAGACTTTGGTGATCAGTGTAAATTTCGCAACGATTACCGAGGAGGTAATGTCGCCATGTTTTGAGTGCATGGACTACAGCTGCAAGTTCTAGATCATGAGTAGGGTAGTTTTCCTCATGCGGGTGTAATTGTCGTGAAGCATAAGCAATTACGTGTCGATCTTGCATGAGAATACAGCCTAGTCCTTGTCGCGAGGCGTCGCAGTAGATAACAAAGTCCTTGGAAAAATCCGGTGGTACCAGTACGGGAGCAGAAGTTAGACGTCTTTTCAGTTCCTGGAAATTGTGCTCACATTGTGGAGTCCACTCGAACTTTTTATCTTTCTTGAGGAGTTCGGTTAGAGGTTTAGCAACCTTGGAGAAATTCTCGACAAAGCGACGACAATAGCTCGCTAAGCCCAGGAAACTCCGAACTTGCTTGACCGATTCAGGTGGAGTCCAATTAAGGACGGCTTGAACTCGCTCGGGGTTAACAGCAATACCTTTACCAGAAATTACATGTCCTAAATAGGTCACTTCTGACAACCAAAATTCACATTTAGAAAATTTGGCATAAAGGCGATGCTCTCAAAGTTTCTTCAACACTAGCCTTAGGTGTTCGGCATGTTCTTCCTCGTTCTTGGAGTAGATGAGTATATCATCGAGGTAAACCACGACGAATTTATCCAAATACTCCATGAAAATTGAGTTCATTAACCGAGAGAAGGTGGCTGGAGCGTTGGTTAAACCGAAGGACATGACGGTGTACTCGTATTGGCCATAACGGGTAACAAAGGCCGTTTTCGGAATGTCCCCGTTCCTGATTTTGATTTGATGGTAGCCCAACCTCAAATCCATTTTGGAGAAGACTGAGGATCCAGCGATCTGATCATACAGATCGTTGATCCTGGGGAGCGGATACTTGTTCTTAATTGTGACCAAGTTGACAGGTCGATAATCTACAACCATTCGGTCCGTACCATCCTTCTTCTTGACGAAGAGGACGGGGCAAGCCCAAGGAGATGAACTAGGCCGGATGAAACCCTTTTTCAAGGACTCATCAAGTTGTTTCTTAAGTTCGGCTAGTTCAAAAGGTGCCATCTTGCAGGGTCTTCTAGAAATTGGGACAGTTCCTGGAATGAGATCTATCACAAATTTGACATCTCTGTCAGGTGGAATACCTGGCAGTTCTTCTGGAAAGACATCCGGGAAGTCACGGACTACCGGAACGTCTTCAAGGTCTGGCAAAGGACTAGCGTTAAGAGAATATAGTTGTCGTTTAGCTACTCGGGTCAAGACATTGACTATCTTTCCCGAAGGGTGTGTGAGTTGGACAGTCCTAGAGAAGCAATCGATCTTGGCATGATGGGCTGACATCCAATCCATACCCAAGATGATATTAATATCTGAAGATTTGAGAGCTACCAAAGTTGCAAGAAAAACAAGTCTGTCGACTTGGATTTCATTTCCATGGCTTACACTAGAGGTTTGCCATCTAGAACCGGGAGTGGAAATTTCCATGGTGGAAGGCATGTCACAGAATGCGGTGTTATGCAAGCGAGCATAGTTTTCGGACATGAATGAATGAGATGCTCCAGTACCAAAAAGAACGGATGCCGGGTGGCAATTTACAAGAAGCGTACCGAGAACGACATTGGGATCTTCTTGAGCCTCTTCCGCAGAGACACAATTGACATGGCCACGTGCAGTGGTGGCCGGCTTGGCATAGAAAACTTTCCCTGTCGGCTTGCCACGGCCAACACTTTTTGCTGTCTGGTTGGGGTTGGTTTGTGGACACTCGCGCATATAGTGGCCTGATTCCCCACACTTGAAGCACGTCACGGAACTGGTGCGTGGAGGAGCATTGTTGGTTGGATCACCATAGGCCTTGGCTGGTGCATATTTTTGAGCTGGGCAAGGCGCCTGAAAGGATGGCCTCGGTGTAAACCTAGGTGGCAGGGCGGTGTTAGGCACCCATACACGGCGCTTCTGTGGTCCAGCACCGGATGAGGAACCCAAGTCAGGGCCATGCTTGCGTGTTGCGTCGAAATCAGTCTGTCCCTTCTCAGCACTGATGGCTTTATTCACAAGCTTCTGAAAAGAGGTGCACTCATGCAGACGGAGGTCACGACGAAGCTCAGGACTAAGCCCCTTATGGAACCTTGCCTGCTTCTTGGCATCGGTAGAAACTTCCTCAGTTGCATAACGTGCAAGGTTGCCGAACTCCCTGCTGTAAGCGTCAACAGAGAGTCGACCTTGAGTAAAACTGCAGAACTCCTCACGTTTACGGTCCATGAGACCCTCTGGAATGTGATGTTCACGGAAAGCCTCGCCGAATTCAGCCCAAGTAGTGACGTGGCCCGCTAGGCGCATAGCTTCATAATTCTCCCACCAGAGACTGGCGGGGCCTTCGAGATGATATGCAGCAAAGGTGACTCTATCAGCCTCAGCTACGAGTGCAGAATGCAGTTTGTGAGTAATACTGCGAAGCCAGTCGTCGGCGTCGAGAGGCTCGACGGAGTGGTGGAAGGTAGGTGGATGTAACTTGATGAAATCACTGAGTGACACCAAGTTATTTCTCTGATGGTGTGCTGTGTTCTGTTCAATACGCTCCAACAAACGGTTGGTCTCCCGCTTGTTTCTCTCGGCTTCCAGCATAACTTCGGCCAGAGAAGGAGGGTGAGGCAGGTTTGTTTCCCCAACTCTGCTGCCTTCGGCCTGCTCTGGGGGAGCAGGGTTGTTGCGGGTGTTGACCATCCTAGGAAAAACAAGACAATGGTTTAGTCCAAAATGACAAGATTCCGACATAGAATGTAGAATGTAATGGACAACTCAGAATGCAAGATGATCATCCGTATGACATGGTAGATACAGAAACTACTTCTTTTATTCCATCGTCATACACACCATACGAGGTTTAGTACAAGACCAACAAGTACTACTACGATGAGAGGAGGATTACATCTCATCAGAGGCATCCCAAGCTCCTATACATTATTTTTCCTACACCCCCGGAATTGCTACACACCAAGTCATATTCCACAAGTCACGCAGGGCGGTGGAAATACAACTATTACAACACTAGTGGATCTACTACTATCTCAGTCATGTCCGTAGTAGTTCTCATAAAAGTCTCCTCCATAGCCTGGATGTTCAACGTGAGCATCCGGAAACAGACGGTCCTGAGGAGCCTGTGGACCAAAAGGGCTATGGTGAGGTCTTGGACCAACAAACGGTGGCCTGCGGGGACGACGAGGTGGGGTGATGCCTCCCACATCACGCCAATCCATCATGTCCGGCAGAGCAGACCTAACAAGATACAGGTCTCTCATATCCATGTATCCAGCTTGCACAGCCGGTGCAAACCGAGTCAAGGTGGCCCAATGATCAGCGCGGGTGTTGAAAAGCTCCATTCTCAAGGCCCGATTCTCTCGGTCCTTATCCTCGAGCAACTCGGCAGTGGTGCGAGTTAGTGAGTCCTCCTGGCTGGAGTCAGCATAGATAGCCCGGAGATAACCGTGCGCTCCAGGAAGTGAAGCTGGCATATACCGGAAGTCGGTGTTGCGAAGCAGGCCAGTCCTGACTCGCATGATGGTCATCATAGAATAAGCCGCATCTTGCACAGCCATCTCAATGGTAACACCGAGCCCATAGGAACAGTGAAGAGCCTCGGTAGAACCAGGATAAGAGGGAAATATCCGGACGGTGCAAAGATACTGGCTTTGATTAAAGTCCCGAAACTGCTCTTCGACCGTGTATTCGGGATACCAACGGTAACCCGTCTCGATCATCACTCTGACTAACATAGCCGTATGACCGGTCACACCAATGCATCGGGTCAGGCGAACCACTTGATTTTGGTCGCGAGTGGCCATCTGAAAGCACAACCATAATGCAAAGGCATTAGAATTTTTAGCAAAATTTTGACAGCATAACGACTGTAAATGCTCAAGAAGGGTTTTGAGACATTTATCAAAGAGTTGCATAGACACTCAACAACATCATATCAAGGTTCTGGGTCCAACTTATCAGGATAACAGGGTAGTAGAACTGAGCTAGGCTTGTAGACATCAAACCTATAAGGTACTACTGATTAGTAACTCGTGAACCTGATAGAGAGAAGGGATCCTAGTCCTTAACCCCCGGTAGAAGAATGGACTGACTCAGATCAGAATGCCATGGGATAAAGAAGTAAAAAGAGCCTTACGTACCATCCCACAATCAATTCCCCTACATATAACTAAAGCATTTCTAGACTCAACATCGACCAGTTTGGCTTGAAGGACCTACAGGCAGTCCGGCTCTGATGCCAACGCTGTCAGGACCCCGACTCAATGTCACATCGATCTAGCCTGTAACACCTCATATCACTTTGCGGCCTCACGCACGGTATCCCCACGGGTGTCACCTTACCTTTTCCCGGGACCGTTTGCGCCTTTTGGCTCACGTATATGATAGTGTCGCTAGCATCCATATGATAAGGAGCCCGGGCTGACATGACTAGTCGTAAACCCAAAGTGGCGCAGACTTATAGGGACAGGCATCCATGACCCAGCATCGAACGTGTCGGTCATCAGCAAGTGGGTCCGGGCTATAGCACTGGGCTAGCAGGACTCCGGTAAACCGGGCTGTAGCGGGCTAACAGGACTCCGGTACTCAATGCGTGACATTTCCCCGAAGGGACAGACACAGGAACGAGGAAGGACACATGCCGGCCAGCCTAAGTGTTCCGGAGTAGTAGCAAGCTACCATGGCTCAGTGGTAACACTAGGAGACATTTCCCGGTAAGAGAGGCTACTAAAGATAAACAACTAGATAGTCAGATCCCACACATACCAAGCATTTCAATCATACACACAATATGCTCGATATGTGCAAATACAACAAGGCATCACAACATGACTCTACGACACAAGTACTTTATTTAGAGGCTCAGAGAGCCATACATAGCATTCACACAAGCACGGGTCACATGACTCACATTCAAGTCATACAAGCATACAAGACGACATCGGAAGGTAACTTGTCTGGGTACAGACAACTAGTAAAATAAAAGAGGCTTGGGTAAGCCTAGCTATACTACATGGTCCTTCACGTGCTCAGGATCACCACCTGGGCCTTAGCCTACTCATCGATGTCAACGTCTACGAAGAACCCGTCGGAAGGGGTTGTAGCATCTTCTAAAAACATAAATTAAAGCAACATGAGTACAAAGGTACTCAGCAAGACTTACATCAGACCCTACATACATGCTCATTATCAAGAAGGGTTGGTGGAGTTATTGCAGCAAGCTAGCTTTGACTCTTGGCTAAGCTATCCTACGAGACTCCAACTTGAAATGGTTTTGCGCACACGAGTCCACTACTCACCACTCAATACACTACCGAGGATCCACCTCCGTCTTCCTACGGAAGAGCCATCCTCGGCACTCACGCTTATCTTGAAGCTTTTAGTAGTTTCCAGTTTACTTGTCTATGAACTGTATAGGCAACCAAGTAGTCCTTTACCGCGGACGCGGCTATTCGAATAGATTATGTTAACCCTGCAGGGGTGTACTTCTTCATACATGTTTCCACCACTTAGCGTCTGCACACGACATGTGCTCGGCAGACTTCAAGCGAAAACCGACGTGGGTGTAGACCACGACCTACCTAGACACTCAAGTCTCTAGTCCAGGTTTATTGCCTTCCATCCATGAGGAGATCCGGCCGGGGTTTCGCTCACAGCCCCAAACGATGTGAACAGGGTTTCGAGACACCTAACGGGTGCCTGGTATACCCGGCCACGTACCTACCGCATCACAGCCCACCCCTATGGTCAGCGTTGTCCACGGCCTCCAGTAAGCTATAAACACCAGAAACTACTTGCAACTCCTGGACAGAGGACTAGGGTGAATAGAAAGTCGAGCAGGGTCATATTTCAGGGCCCAATGTATGGTAGTAGCTGATTCTTAAATCACACATACAGATCTCAGTGCTTAAGGACGGCTTCAATGAAACAACCCACCATGTACTCCTACATGGCCTCCCATCGATACCTTTACCAAATCGTGTTCAACTCACCACTCTCATACTGACATGATCATTTCACTCTAGCCCATCACCCAGATGAACCAGACCTGACACGACTCTAAGCATAGCAGGCATAGCAAGGTAGGAACATCATATACATGGCTCAATCAACTCCTACACATGCTAGTGGGTTTCATCTAGTTACTATGGCAATGACAGGTCATGCAGAGGAAATGGGTTCAACTACCGCAACACACAGCAGTTTGAATCGCGTTGTCTTAATGCAGTAAAAGAGAGCAGAAGCGAGAACATGGGATTGTATCGATATGATCAAATGGTTGGTTGCTTGCCTGATGGGTCGGTGCACTGATATTGCTCTTCGTTAGGGTAATCACGGTACTCCTCGGGGGCAGAACCTGCTGCAGAGAACACCGATACACAACGTCACCAAACAATATGCAACAATATGATGCATGCATGAGACATGGCATATATGAGTGTGTTGGGCTAATGCAACTAAGACCAGATGGGTTTGAACCATTTTGAACCAAAGATTCAATTTCCAAACTCATATATGATCTTAAATAGTGCTTTATCATGTTTTGCAGTAAACAGCAGGTTAACTTGTTTAATCATGCATGAAAACAGTACAGATGGATAGATTGGATTTTTCTGATCATTTTTCATATATAATTTGTTTGATTTGGAGCTATGGTTGAATTTATATGAATTTTTGAAGTTTATACTAATTTCTTGAATTTCCTGAATAAAAATAAATCCAGAATTAATTACTGCATCAGCATTGCGTCATGCTGACCTCAGCAGGTCAACAGACCCGGTCCAGGTCAAACCTGATGCGTGGGTCCAGGGTGTCAGTGCGATTAGTTTAGTTAGAATTTAATTAGAACTAAACTGGGTTAATTAACAGGGCTGGGCCCCACCTGTCAGTGACTGAACAGAGTCAACCTGGGCCCACCCGTGGTCAAAGTCAAAGTCAGCGGTGCCGGCGTTTAGCCGCCGGCGAGCCCGACGCGGCGGCGGAAGTGGTTTTGGCCGTTTCGGCCACCAAATGGGTCGCGGAGGGCATCGGGGTGGAGCTGAGGACGAGCCGCGGCTCTTGGTGGAGTCCGTTGGGGTCGGGGTGGCTGGAGTTGGCGCCAGCAGCGACCTTGGCGGACACCGGAGTTTGGTTGGAGACGAACTCGGGCTAGGGGGTGCAGTGAGGTGCGGGGAGTGCACGGTTGGACTCAACGCAGCGTGGTGAGTGCGTTGGACACCGTGAGTTGGCCGGAGGATGGCCGGGAGCACGTCGGCGACGAGATCTGCGGCGGTGCGTGCGGGTGATCTTCATGCGGTGGCTACATGGCTCGGGAATGAGAGAGGAAGGGTAGGAGGGGTAGCTAGGCTCACGGAGCACTCGTAGAGGCCACCGGCGGGGTCGGGGACGAGCTGATGCGGCGACGGCGTTGAAGGGGATCTCCGGCGAAGGCGGACTCGGGCGAGGTCGGTGCGGTGGACTCGGGCCTTGCGAGCACAGGGGGCTCGGTTAGCTCGATGAAGTGGACGGCGGTGGAGCTCCTGGACACGACGAGACGACGCACGGGCGGCGGGGAGCGCGGCTACGACGATGGGGCGGCGGCGGTGGTGTCGGCCATGGCTGGGGAGCGCGAGGGGGAGGAGCTGGAGAGGAGAAGGGGTGTCTGAGGGTTTCGGGGGAGAGAGGGGGAGTGATCCTCGACGTGGCGTGAAGAGGGGAGCGGCGAGGTGGTGAGCAGGTGCGTGGCACCCATGCGGTGCTCGCCGTCGAGCACCTTGCCTGCCTGCCTGGCCGGGCAAGCAGCTCGCTGGCGCGGCGCTGGGCTGGGCCGGCAGGTGGGCCGGGTTGCAGGCGCCAGGTAAGTTTTCCTTTCTGTTTTTCTTTTTTTATACCTCTGCAACTTTGTTGAATTATTAAAAATACCTAAAAAGTTCTAAAATTCACCAAACTACTCCTGGTCCATTGTTGGAATATTTCCAACATGAAACATTTTAGATTGGGAATATTTGGGCATTTGAAATATTTTATATAACTTTAAATGCCCAAATTCAAATATTTATGATTTAATTCAAAGATCCTAAGATGACCTAGGAAATTGTGCATCACTTTTGGCAGAGGTTCTGAACCAAGACAAAAATGATGGACATTTTAGAGGGGCATTTCAGGTTCATTGAAAAAGTTTTTAGTAAACCCTAGTTGGTTTCAGAGGGGCTGGGGGTTCTGTCATCCCCATTTCAGGTTTCTGTTGAAAGATAAAACATGATGCAACACTCTAATGCATGAACTAGCTAGGGTGTGACAGGCACGTTCCCTACCGAAACCACCATGCTTGTTGTGAGAAGCTCTGGTTTGTGAGAAGCTTATACCGAAACCTGCCCCAAATGGGACAAAAATTTTACCACGACATGTTGATGCCGCTCTGAAAGGATCGAGAAGAGGTGTCTAGAGGGGGGTGAATAGACTCTAAGTGAGAAAAGTTGCAGTTTTTAATCTCTTTATGTTGAAGTGGAGTTTGGCACAAGTTTTAACATTCACAATACATATCAAGCAAGCATGACAAGAGTTTATGAGCAGCGGAAAGTAAAGCATGCAACCCTCAAGAATGTAAAGGGAAGGGTTTGGAGTGTGCAAAAGCAATTTGAAGACACGGTGATTTTTTATCCGTGGTTCCGATAGGTGGTGCTATCGTACATCCACGTTGATGGAGACTTCAACCCACGAAGGGTAACGGTTGCACGAGTCCACCGGAGGGCTCCACCCACGAAGGGTCCACGAAGAAGCAACCTTGTGTATCCCACCATGGCCGTCGCCCACGAAGGACTTGCCTCACTAGGGTAGATCTTCACGAAGTAGGCGATCTCCTTGCCCTTACAAACTCCTTGGTTCAACTCCACAATCTTGAGGGAGGCTCCCAAGTGACACCTAGCCAATCTAGGAGACACCACCCTCCAAGAAGTAACAAATGGTGTGTTGATGATGAACTCCTTGCTCTTGTGCTTCAAATGATAGACTCCCCAACACTCAACTCTCTCTCACAGGATTTGGATTTGGTGGAAAGAAGATTTGAGCGGAAAGCAACTTGGGGAAGGCTAGAGATCAAGATTTATGTGGTAGGAATGGAATATCTTGACCTCAACACAAGTATAGGTAGTTCTCTCTTAGAAAATGTATGTTGGAAGTGTAGGCATGTTCTGATGGCTCTCTCCACGAATGAAGAGTGGGTGGAGGGGTATATATAGCCTCCACACAAAATCTAACCATTAAACACAACTTACCAAACTCAATGGGACCAAATCATGAAACTCAGTCAGACTGATTTAGTTCATAATGTGACCGTTAGGCATTTCGGTGGGACCGACATGTCAACTCGGTGGGACCGATATGGTTAGGGTTAGGGAATAACGTAATCTCGGTGAGACCGATTACACAAACTCGGTGAGACCGATTTTGGTAATAGACACACAGAGAGTTGGCCAGGCAAACTCAGTGGGACCGATTGCATATCTCGGTGGGACCGAAATTATTGTAATAGGCAACACAGAGTTTGCAAGCCCATCTCGGTGAGATCGAGATCCCATCGGTGAGACCGACTTGATTAGGGTTTCTGGAAGTGTCTATATCATCTGAACTCGGTGGCGCTGGATAGAAAGTTTCGGTGGGGTCGAGTTTGGCTTTTTGTTTTGGACATATGTGGATGTGAGAAAGTGGTTGAGGGCTTTGGAGCATATCACTAAGCACTTTGAGCAAGCAAGCCATTAAGCAACACCTCATCCCTCTTAATAGTATTGGCTTTCCTATGGACTCAATGTGATCTTGGATCACTAAAAGTACAATGTAGAGTCTTGTGCTTTGAGCTTGAGCCAATCCTTTGTCCTTAGCATCTTGAAGGGGTTCCACATCCTCTAGTCCATGCCACTCCATTGTTGAACTTATCTGAAACATACTAGGTAAGAGTATTAGTCCAACAAGATATATGTTGACATTAATTACCAAAATCTCCCAGAGAGCACTTGTGCTTTCAATCTCCCCCTTTTTGGTAATTGATGACAACATACATCAAAGCTTTAGATAAAAATATAGAGAATAACAAGTAAAGCTTTGGAAAGACATGTAACATGCATAGGCCCCCCCTACATGTATGCAATCATGTAAATATGGAATATAGGAGCATGTGAATGCATAAGCATGTCGGAGTAAGCAATGTGTTACATGTATCTTGGCTATATGCATCAGAGCAAATGATGTGAGTTATAGGAAATGTACCTTCATGCTCATGAGTCCTTCTTGCAAACAGTATGTACATCAGCAAGAAATCCTCATACACATGACTGTGATGCATATACTTACCTTGTGGTCTTGAGTTGTCTTAGGAAGGAATGAACCTGCGTAAACAAGGTTAGATAACACAGATACACCTACTAACCAGAGCAAACAAAAGAAACCACAAGAGTACCAAGACTGGGATGACATGTAGAGAGTGAGTACTGAGTACCCCATTGGATATAGACATGTCCCAAAAGGTAAAGATGTGCAATGAATTCAAGTATTTCCTTCCCTTAGATGTCTTGCTCCCCCTGAATCTAGCATGGGATACTGGGAGAATATAGGGAACAGAAAATCAAAGCAAAGAAAAGAAATAGAGCTAATGCAAACAATCAAATATGAACATGTCTTTCCCCTCTTAAAGACATGTGACTTCTCTCCTATTGAACACCAAGCATCTGGGCTCTCTCTCTCCCTGAGTATTCTCTCCCCCTATAGAAATGATTAAGCTTTGATGTGATCTCTCTCTCCCCCTTTCACATCAATTTCCAGGAAGGGTTCTTCTGGATTGTTGTTACAAATGGGTTTGGTCCTTGAGTCACAGAGAAAAGCAGCAAGTCGAACGTGATGCTGGTAGAGGACAAGAATCATTAAGTGGAGCTAGATCAAAAAGAATGCAGGAACAAGTGGCAAGCTGTCTTTCCTGTAGTGAAATCGGTGGCACCGAGTTGTGTGCTTCGGTTGCACCGAAAGATTTCGGCTGGACCGATGGCAACAGACCAGTGTGATCAAGTTCATCACAGATAAAACACTTGTCACCTCAGCTCACTAGACAAGTAAGATCTCACAAGGATTTGCAAGGAATTAACTGAAAGATTTGCAAAGGATAGGATGCAGGGAATGCAGAACAAAAAAGAAACAGAAAAGAAATCTAGATGAAGTTTTTTTTAAAGGGGAAACAAATATGCAAGAGACAAATGCAAGAGCATAGAAAAGAACACAAGAGAACTTCATCTAGAATTGGTCGGCGACAAAGTCACCTATGTTAGAGTATATTGACTTAGGAGTCAAGTGAGATCACTTGATCATAGGTCATACTCATCGTTTAAGCTCAAAATGGGGTTACCATTTTTCATTTAAGCATTTTGATGTATTCACATCTTGTTGAGTTGCTTTGACTCATGACTTGGAGTAAAGCTTCTCTAAGATGGAATAACATACCTTGGGTGCTGGTGTTGATCTTGATCATGTAGTTGAACTTGTGTGGGATGCTCAATGTTGATGTAGTTCATCAAGAGTTGGGAAATCCACTTGGAATTTGAGTTCAGCTACCTACATGGATTAGTCTTGCAAGGAAGATCACTTGTATATCCAAAATGATAATCATGAAACTCAATATAGAATTTGTCAAAGGATATGTTTGAAGGGTTTCGTGCTTCCTTGTCTTCAACCACCATTGTGTAGAGACTTGGTGATGTAGAGATTTTCTCAAGATGTGAGTGGGTTGCAATCTCATAATTTAGATTCATCCAAGTACCTACAAGGGTTAGATGACATGCAAGGATGCAAATATATCCAAGACATATTAAAGGATCGAGAAGAGGTGTCTAGAGGGGGGGTGATTAGACACTAAGTACCAAAAGTTGCATTTTTTAACTTCTTTAAGTTCAAGTGGAGTTTTCGCCACAAGTTTAACACTCACAATACATATCAAGCAAGCATGCAAAGAGTATATGAGCAGCGGAAAGTAAAGCATGCAACCCTCAAGAATGTAAAGGGAAGGGTTTGGAGAATTCAAACGCAATTGGAGACACGAATGTTTTTGTCGTGGTTCCAATAGGTGGTGCTATCGTACATCCACGTTGATGGAGACTCAACCCACGAAGGGTAACGGTTGCGCGAGTCCACGGAGGGCTCCACCCACGAAGGGTCCACGAAGAAGCAACCTTGTCTATCCCACCATGGCCGTCGCCCACGACGGACTTGCCTCACTAGCGGTAGATCTTCACGAAGTAGGCGATCTCCTTGCACTTACAAACTCCTTGGTTCAACTCCACAATCTTGTCGGAGGCTCCCAAGTAACACCTAGCCAATCTAGTAGACACCACTCTCCAAGAAGTAACAAATGGTGTGTTGATGATGAACTCCTTGCTCTTGTGCTTCAAATGATAGTCTCCCAAACACTCAACTCTCTCTCACAGGATTTGGATTTGGTGGAAAGAAGATTTGAGTGGAAAGCAACTTGGGAAAGGCTAGAGATCAAGATTCATATGGTAGGAATGGAATATCTTGGCCTCAACACATGAGTAGGTGGTTCTCTCTCAGAAAATGTATGTTGGAAGTGTAGGTTCGTTCTGATGGCTCTCTCCACAAATGAAGAGTGGGTGGAGGGGTATATATAGCCTCCACACAAAATCTAACCATTACACACAACTTGCCAAACTCGGTGGGACCGAATTGAGAAACTCGGTCGGACCGATTCAGCAAATCTAGTGACCGTTAGGATTTTTGGTGGGACCGACATGCAACTCGGTAGGACCGATATGGTTAGGGTTAGGGCATAACATAATCTCGGTGAGACCGATTACACAAACTCGGTGGGACCGATTTTGGTAATAAGCTAACCGGAGAGTTGGTCAGACAAACTCGGTGAGACCGATTACACAAACTCAGTGGGAATGATTTTGGTAATAAGCTAACCAGAGAGTTTGCATTGTAATATCGGTAGTACCGATTGCTCAAACTCGGTGAGACCGATTTTGGTAATGGACATACATAGAGAGATTACAATCCCATCTCGGTGAGACCGAAATCCCTAGCGGCGAGACCGATTTGCCTAGGGTTTGTGGCAGTGCCTATGACATCTATACTTGGTGGCGCCGGATAGAAAGAATCGGTGGGGCCGAGTTAGACTTTTGGGTTTAGGACATATGTGGATGTGAGAAAGTAGTTGAGGGCTTTGGAGCATATCACTAAGCACTTTGAGCAAGCAAGCCATTAAGCAACACCTCATCCCCTCTTGATAGTATTGGCTTTTCCTATAGATTCAATGTGATCTTGGATCACTAAAATAGAAAATGTAAGGTCTTGATCTTGGAGCTTCAGCCAATCCTTTGTCCTTAGCATCTTGAAGGGGTTCCACATCCTTTAGTCCATGCCACTCCATTGTTGAACTTGTCTGAAACATACTAGGTAGAAGTGTTAGTCCAACAAGAGATATGTTGACATTAATTACCAAAATCACCCAGGGAGCACTTGTGCTTTCAATCTCCCCCTTTTTGGTAATTGATAACAACATACATCAAAGCTTTAGATAAAGATATAGAGAATAGCAAGTAAAGCTTTGGAAAGACATGTAACATGCATAGGCTCCCCTTACATGTATGCAATCATGTGAATATGGAATATAGGAGCATGTGAATGCATAAGCATGATAGAGTAGGCAATGTGTTACATGTATCTTGGCTATATGCATCAGAGAAAATGATGTGAATATGGGAAATGTACTTCATGCTCATGAGTTCTTCTTGCAAACAATATGTACATCAGCAAGAATTTCTCATACACATGATTGTGATGCATATATTTACCTTGTGGTCTTGAGTTGGCTTAGGATGAAATGAACCTGTGAAAATAAGGTTAGATAACACAGATGCACCTACTAACCAGGGCAAACAAAAGAAACCACAAGAGTACCAAGACTGGGATGACATGTAGAGAGTGAGTACTGAGTACCACATTGAGTATAGACATGTCCCCAAAGGTAAAGATGTGCAATGAATTTATGGACTTCCTTCCCTTAGATGTCTTGCTCCCCTTGAATCTAGCATGGGATACTGGGAGAAGATAGGGAACAGAAAATCAGAGCAAAATGCGGAAACAGAGCTCAAAGAAGCAAATGAATAGAGATAATGCAAATAAGCACAATGAACATGTCTTTCCCTCAAGAAGACATGTGGCATCTCTCCTCTTGAACACCAAGCATCTGGGATCCCTGAAGATTACTCTCTCCTTGAGTATTCTTCCCCTCTAGAGATATCTCTCTCCCCCTGTTGAAGTGATAAGCTTTGATGTGATCTCTCTCTTCCCCATTGACATCAATTTCCAAGAAGGGCCTTCTAGAATTTGTCATGAATGGGTTTGATCCTTGAGTCACAGCACAAAGCACTGATAAAAATGTGATGCTTGTAGAGGACAAGATTCATTAAGTGGAGTTGGATCTAGAGTAGTGCAGGAATAAATGGCAAAATGTTTTTCCTGTTGTGAAATCTGTGGCACCGAGTTTGATGCTTTGGTTGCACCGAATGATTTCGGTTAGACCGAAAACAAGAAACCGGTGTGACCGAGTTCATCACAGAGAAAACACTTGTCACCTCAGCTCACTAGACACGAAAGATCTCACAAGGATTTGCAAGGAATTAACAGAAAGATTTGCAATGAATTGGATGCATAACAAATAGAAAAGAAAAGAAAAGAAATCCAGATGAAGTTTAAAAAAGGGAAACAAATATGCACGAGACAAATGCAAGAGCACAGAAAAGAACACGAGAGAACTTCTTCTAGAATTGGTCGGCGACAAAGTCACCTATGTTAGAGTATATTGACTTAGGAGAAAAGTGAGATCACTTGATCATAGGTCATACTCATCGTTTAAGCTCAAAATGGGGTTACCATTTTTCATTTAAGCATCTTGATGTATTCACATCTTGTCGAGTTGCTTTGACTCATGACTTGGAGTAAAGCTTCTCTAAGATGGAATAACATACCTTGGGTGGTGGTGGTGATCGTGATCATGTAGTTGAACTTGTGTGGGTTGCTCAAGGTTGATGTAGCTCATCAAGAGTTGGGAGCACCACTTGGAATTTGAGTTCATCTACCTACATGGGTTAGTTTTTGCAAGGAAGAGCACTTGTGTATCCAAAATGACAATAATGAAACTCAACATAGAATTTGTCAAAGGATATGTTTGAATGGTTTCATGCTTCCTTGGCTTCAACCACCGTTGTGTATAGACTTGGTGATGTAGAGATTGCTCAAGATATGAGTGAGTTGCGATCTCATAGATTTAGATTCATCCAAGTACCTACATGGGTTAGATAACATGCAAGGTGCAAATATATCCAAGACATAAGATTTTCATCATAAGAGAAATATCAAGGATTAGTCATAAGCTCATGTCTTGCATGTATCCAGTGGAGTTCCTACTCCAAGTTTGAAGCATCAATGATGTTCAACTCACCTCTTAACCTGCAAAACACTTTCTCATCAAGTGGTTTAGTGAATATATCCGCTAATTGCTTTTCGATGCGAACATGCTTAACGTTAATGTCACCCTTAGCAACATGATCTCGAATGAATTGATGACGAACCTCAATATGCTTAGTTAGAGAATGTTGCATAGGATTGTGAGCAATCGTGGTAGCACTCTCATTGTCACAAAGTAATGGAACATGTTTCACATATATCCCATAATCTTTAAGAGTTTGGGTCATCCAAAGTAATTGAGCACAACATGAACCAGCGGCAATCTATTCTGCTTCGGCGGTGGATAAGGATACCGAGTTTTGTTTCTTGGAAGACCGAGACACAAGAAATCTACCAAGAAATTGACAAGTACCCGAAGTGGACTTTCTATCAACCTTGTCACCGGCATAGTCCAGAGTAGCCAACAAGATCGAAAGAGGCCCTCTTAGGATACCAAATGCCAAAATTTGGTGTATGGATTAAGTATCTCACTATCCTTTTCACGGCCTTAAGATGACATTCTTTAGGAGCAGCTTGATATCATGCACACATGCACACACTTAGCATGATATCGGGACGTGAAGCACATATATATAACAATGAACCAATCATAGAGCGATAAACTTTTTGATCAACCGGTTCACCATCTTTGGTCAAGTCAAGATGTCCACTAGTAGGCATGGGTGTAGTCATACCTTTGCATTCTTGCATATTGGACTTCTTGAATAAGTCCTTGGTGTACTTTCTTTGAGAGACAAAGGTACCTTCCTTAGTTTGCTTGATTTGCAAACCAAGAAAGAATTTGAATTCACTGATCATAGACATCTCAAACTTCTCCGACATTAGCTTCCCAAACTTTTCACTAAAATGAGGGTTAGTAGAACCAAATATAATATCATCGACATAAATTTGGCATACAAATAGTTCTCCATCGACTCTTTTAGTAAAAAGAGTAGAATCAAATTTTCCAATTTCAAAGCCTTTTTCAATAAGGAACTTGGTCAAGCATTTATACCACGCTCTAGGAGCTTGTTTAAGACCATAAAGAGCTTTGTGATGTTTGTAAACATGATCAGGTTTCTTAGGATTAACAAAGCTGGGAGGTTGTTTAACATAAACTTCCTCTTCTATTTCACCATTTAGAAAAGCACTTTTAATGTCCATTTGGTACAAGGTGATATCATGGTGATTAGCATAGGCAAGTAAGATGCGAATGGACTCAAGTCTAGCAACGGGAGCATAAGTCTCACCATAGTCCATACCTTTGACTTGTGTGTAGCCTTGGGCGACGAGACGTGCTTTGTTGCGAACTACTTGTCCATCTTCATTTTGCTTGTTGCGAAACACCCACTTCGTACCGATGATGTTGCGGTTGTTCTCGGGCTTCTCAACCAATGTCCAAACTTGATTTCTCTTAAAGTTGTGTAGCTCTTCATGCATAGCGTTTATCCAATCCGGATCTTCCAATGCTTCTTCAACCTTCATAGGTTCAATGCTAGAGATGAATGAATAGTGTTCACAAAAGTTAGCTAAACGAGTTTTAGAGCGAGTGATTCTCCCGGTTTGGATATCATTGTAGATTTGCTCGACGGGATGATCTTTAGCAATTCTTGCTCGAACTTGTGAAAGCTTTTGCTTGGGTCTTGGTTGAACATCTTCTTCATCGTGTTCTTCTTCTTGGCCTTCTTCATTGTTGCCGTTGTCGTTCTCTTGTCGTGGTGGATAAGGAGTTTGTTGACGTTCGCCTTGGTGCACTTCCTCGTTTTCTTCATCTTGGTGTGTCCCACTTGTGGATGCTTCCATATCAACTCTTGGTTCACCTTGTCGTGAGGTAGAAGCTTCCACTTGGATGGACGAGGTACTCTCCTTCACCTCCGTTGGACGAATCTTTCCAATAGACAAGTCTTGGATTGCTTCCGAGGGGTCTTTGTCTCCTACATCAATTGGCAATTGCTCTACTTGCAAGCCGTTAGATTCATCAAACTTTACATCTACCGTTTCTTCAACCTTTCGGGTGAAATTGTTGTAGACACGGTATGTGTGAGAGTTTGAGCCATAACCATGTAGGAAACCTTCATGAGACTTAGGAGAAAATTTAGAACGACGATGCTTATCCAGAATGTAGCACTTTGAGCCGAATACTCGAAAGTATCCAACTTGGGGTTTGTTACCGGTGAGAAGCTCGTATGCCGTCTTGCCGAGTAGCTTGTGAAGATACAAGCGATTTGTTGCATGACAAGCTGTCTCAACCGCTTCCGCCCAAAAGTGCTTCGGCGTCTTGTACTCATCAAGCATCGTCCTCGCCATTTCGATGAGCTTCCGATTCTTTCTCTCAACAACTCCATTTTGTTGAGGTGTGTACGTAGCCGAGAACTCATGTGAAATCCCTTCTTCATCAAGAAAGGTGTCCACATTTGCGTTCTTGAACTCCGTTCCGTTGTCACTGCGAACCTTCTTGATCTTCACTTCAAATTGATTTTGGGCCTTCCTAGCGAAGTTTTTGAAGATCTTTTGAACCTGCAATTTATCATCGAAAAAGAACACCCACGTAAATCTTGAAAAATCATCAACTTTAATTAGACCAAAAGAATTTCCACCAAGACTTTTGTAAGCATTGGGACCAAAAAGTTCCATGTGAAGTAGCCCGAGTGGCCTCCTTGTGGTCATGATGTTCTTCACGGGATTCCTTCCTCCAACCTGTTTACCTACTTGACACGCGCTGCAAAGACTATCCTTATCAATATGACATCGTTAACTCCAAGGATATGATTTCCTTTAATAAGCTTGTCAAGGTTTCGCATACCAACATGACCTAATCGTCTATGCCATAACCAACCTTTAGGGGATTTAGCAATAAAGCAAGTTCTAGGTTGAGCCTTTTTAGTGAAATCAACAATGTATAGATCACCTCTATGTACAACGCTAAAGACCATTTTATGATTATCTCTACGAAACACTTGGCAATCTACTTCAGTAAATAGGACATTGAAACCGAAATCAGCAAGTCTAGATACTGAAAGTAAGTTTTATCCAAGAGATTCAACGAGCATGAAATTTTGTATGGAGCTATCATGTGATATGGCCACCTTACCGAGGCCAACCACCTTACCCTTTGAGTTGTCACCGAAAGTGACATACTTTCGAGGACCATCGTTTTCAGCAAGCTCACGAAACATGTCTTTATCTCCGGTCATGTGATCAGTACATCCACTATCAAGGACCCATTCCTTTCCTCCTGCCATATATCCCCGAAGATTTGCCATAAGACCAAAGTGTCTCATTGCATCATCAAGATGAAAGTCACTATCACCGTCCTCGTCATAGTATCCATGTTCAACATCGTCAAATGGTGGATCAAATCCTGGAGATGGTGCTTTGTTAGAGTGAGTTTGAAAAGATCTTGTTTATGAATTTTTATAGCTTCGGAAATAATATCACTAATAATTCCAACATCTCCTTTGGCACGCATAAGGTTTGTAAGCTCAAATAGACAATCACCAAACATAGGATCACTGGAATTCATCTTACTCAAGGCAATAGACTTATGGAGAATTTCATCTAGATTTTTCAAGGAATAATTTGGAAAGCGTTCCTCAAGAAATTTCCATATAGTGTAGGCACACTTAAGAGTAGGCAAACATCCAATCACATTTCTAGGCAAGCCTCTAGTGATAAGTTCAACAATTCTAAGATTGTGAATCATGTCAATTGGCTCATCAAGGGAGGATGCATAGGATCAACATGAGGTGCACAAGGGCTAGCAATGTACCTGTTCAAATGATATTCATTGAAAATAACAAGCATCTCAATTTTTCACTCATGAAAGTACTCTCCATCAAGTATAGGCACTCTATGTCTAAGACTCTCAATTGTAGACTCGTCCATCTTCCTCCAATGGTGTTTAAACCAAAGAAAGGGAGACCAAGGCTCTGATACCAATTGAAAGGATCGAGAAGAGGTGTCTAGAGGGGGGTGATTAGACACTAAGTACCAAAAGTTGCAGTTTTTAACTTCTTTAAGTTCAAGTGGAGTTTTGGCACAAGTTTAACACTCATAATACATATCAACCAAGCATGCAAAGAGTATATGAGTAGCGGAAAGTAAAGCATGCAACTTGCAAGAATGTAAAGGTAAGGGTTTGGAGAATTCAAACGCAATTGGAGACACGGATGTTTTTGTTGTGGTTCCGATATGTGGTGCTATCGTACATCCACGTTGATGGAGACTTCAACCCACGAAGGGTAACGGTTGCGCGAGTCCACGGAGGGCTCCACCCACGAAGGGTCCACGAAGAAGCAACCTTGTCTATCCCACCATGGCCGTCGCCCACGAAGGACTTGCCTCACTAGCGGTAGATCTTCACAAAGTAGGTGATCTCCTTGCCCTTACAAACTCCTTGGTTCAACTCCACAATCCTGTTGGAGGTTCCCAAGTGACACCTAGCCAATCTAGGAGACACCACTCTCCAAGAAGTAACAAATGGTGTGTTGATGATGAACTCCTTGCTCTTGTGCTTCAAATGATAGTCTCCCCAACACTCAACTCACTCTCATAGGATTTGGATTTGGTGGAAAGAAGATTTGAGTGGAAAGCAACTTGGGAAAGGCTAGAGATCAAGATTCATATGGTAGGAATGGAATATCTTGGCCTCAACACATGAGTAGGTGGTTCTCTCTCAGAAAATGTATGCTGGAAGTGTAGGTTCGTTCTGGTGGCTCTCTCCATGAATGAAGAGTGGGTGGGGGGTATATATAGCCTCCACAAAAAATCTAACCGTTACACACAACTTGCCAAACTCGGTGGGACCTAATTGAGAAACTCGGTCGGACCGATTCAGCAAATCTAGTGACTGTTAGGATTTTCGGTGGGACCGACATGCAACTCGGTAGGACCGATATGGTTAGGGTTAGGGCATAACGTAATCTCGGTGAGACTGATTACACACACTCGGTGGGACCGATTTTGGTAATAAGCTAACCAGAGAGTTGGTCAGACAAACTTGGTGAGACCGATTACACAAACTCGATGGGAGCTATTTTGGTAATAAGCTAACCAGAGAGTTTGCATTGTAATCTTGGTAGTACCGATTGCTCAAATTCGGTGAGACCGATTTTGGTAATGGACATACACAGAGAGATTACAATCCCATCTCGGTGAGACCGAAATCCCTGTCTGTGAGACCGATTTGCCTAGGGTTTGTGGCAGTGGCTATGACATCTGAACTCGGTGGCGCCGGATAGAAAGAATCGGTGGGGCCGAGTTAGACTTTTGGGTTTAGGACATATGTGGATGTGAGAAATTAGTTAAGGGCTTTGGAGCATATCACTAAGCACTTTGAGCAAGCAAGCCATTAAGCAACACCTCATCCCCTCTTGATAGTATTGGCTTTTCCTACAGACTCAATGTGATCTTGGATCACTAAAATAGAAAATGTAGAGTCTTGATCTTGGAGCTTGAGCCAATCCTTTGTCCTTAGCATATTCAAGGGGTTCCACATCCTTTAGTCCATGCCACTCCATTGTTGAACTTGTCTGAAACATACTAGGTAGAAGTGTTAGTCCAACAAGAGATATGTTGACATTAATTACCAAAATCACCCTGGGAGCACTTGTGCTTTCAACATATGAATAGCAACATGAAAGAAAACATCAAGGATTAGTCAAAGGCTCATGCCTTGCGTGTATCCAAAAAGGAGTTCCTACTCCAAGTTTGAAGCATCAATGATGTTCAATTCACCTCTCAAACGGCAAAAGACTTTCTCATCAAGCGGTTTGGTGAATATATCCACTAATTGCTTATCAGTGTGAACATGCTTAAGATTAATGCCCCCTTTGGCAACGTGATCTCAAATGAAATGATGACGAACTTCAATATGCTTTGTTCGAGAGTGTTGCACGGGATTGTGAGCAATCTTGATAGCACTTTCATTGTCACAAAGCAATGGAACATGTTTCACGTATATCCCATAATCCTTAAGAGTTTGGGTCATCCAAAGTAATTGAGCACAACACGAACCAGCGGCAATGTATTCCGCTTTGGCAGTGGATAAGGATACCGAGTTTTGTTTCTTGGAGGACCAAGACACAACAGATCTACCAAGAAATTTACAAGTACCCAAAGTGGACTTTCTATCAACCTTGTCTCTGGCATAGTCCGAATCGGAGTAACCAACAAGATTGAAAGAAGACCTCTTAGGATACCAAATGCCAAAATTTGGTGTGTGTATTAAGTATCTCACTATCCTTTTCACAGCCTTAAGATGACATTCTTTAGGGGCCGCTTGATATCGTGCACACATGCACACACTTAGCATAATATCAGGATGAGAGGCACATAGATATAACTATGAACCAATCATGGAGTGGTAAACCTTTTGATCAACCGGTTCACCATCTTTGATCAAATCAAGATGTCCACTAGTAGGCATGGGTGTAGTCATACCTTTGCATTCTTGCATATTGAACTTATTGAATAAGTCCTTGGTGTACTTTATTTGAGAGACAAAGGAACCTTGCTTAGTTTGCTTGATTTGCAAACCGAGGAAGAATTTGAGTTCACTCATCATAGACATCTCAAACTTCTCTGACATTAGATTTCCAAAGTTCTCACAAAAGTGAGGGTTAGTCGAACCAAATATAATATCATCAACATAGATTTGGCACACAAATAGTTCTCTGTTAATCCTTTTAGTAAAAAGAGTAGAATCAATTTTTCAAATTTCAAAGCCTTTTTCAATAAGGAACTTGGTCAAGCATTTATACCATGCTCTAGGAGCTTGTTTAAGACCATACAGAGCTTTCTGAAGTTTGTAAACATGATTAGGTTTCTTAGGATTGACAAAGCCGGGAGGTTGCTTAACATAAAATTCCTCCTCTATTTCACCATTTAGAAAAGCAATTTTAATGTCCATTTGGTACAAGGTGATATCATGGTGATTAGCATAGGCAAGTAAGATGCGAATGGACTCAAGTCTAGCAACGGGGGCATATGTCTCACCATAGTCCATACCTTCGACTTGAGTGTAGCCTTGGGTGTCGAGACGTGCTTTGTTGCGAACTACTTGTCCATCTTCATCTTGCTTGTTGCGAAACACCCACTTGGTACCAATGATGTTGTGGTTGTTGTCGGGCTTCTCAACCAATGTCCAAACTTGATTTCTCTCAAAGTTGTGTAGCTCTTCATGCATGGCGTTTATCCAATCCGGATCTTCTGATGCTTCTTCAACCTTCATAGTTTCGATGCTAGAGATGAATGAATAATGTCCACAAAATTTAGCCAAACGAGTTTTTGAGCGAGTGATTCTCCTGGTTTGGATATCATTGTAGATTTTCTCGACGGGATGGTCTTTGGCGACTCTTGCTCGAACTCGTGGAAGCTTTTCCTTGGATCTTGGTGGAACATATTCTTCATCTTGTTCTTCTTCTTGGCCTTCTTCATTGTTGATGTTGTCGTTCTCTTGTCGTGGTGGAGGAGGTTGTTGATGTTCATCTTGGTGTACTTCCTCGTTTTCTTCGTCTTGGTGTGTCCCACTTGTGGATGCTTCCGTACCAACTCTTGGTTCACCTTGTCGTGAGGTGGAAGCTTCCACTTGGACGGACGAGGTACTCTCCTTCACCTCCGTTGGATGCATCTTGCCAATATAAAAGTCTTGGATTGCCTAGTGAAATTATTGTAGACACGATAAGTGTGAGAGTTTGAGCCATAACCAAGTAGGAAACCTTCATGAGATTTAGCAGCAAATTTAGAACGACGATGCTTATCAAGAATGTAGCACTTTGAGCCGAATACTCAAAATTATCGAACTTGGGGTTTGTTACCGGTGAGGAGCTCGTATGCCGTCTTGCCGAGTAGCTTGTGAAGATAGAAGCGATTTGTTGCATGACAAGTTGTCTCAACCACCTCCGCCCAAAAGTGCTTCGGTGTCTTGTACTCATCAAGCATCGTTCTCGCCATTTCGATGAGCGTCCGGTTCTTCCTCTCAACAACTCCATTTTGTTGAGGTGTGTACGTAGCCGAGAACTCATGTGAAATCCCTTCTTCGTCAAGAAAGGTGTCCACATTTGCGTTCTTGAACTCCGTTCCGTTGTCGCTGTGAACCTTCTTGATCTTCACTTCAAATTGATTTTGGGCCTTCCTAGCGAAGTTTTTGAAGATCTTTTGAACCTGCGATTTATCATCGAGAAAGAACGCCCACGTAAATCTTGAAAAATCATCGACTATGACTAGACCAAAAGAGTTTCCACCGAGACTTTTGTAAGTGTTGGGACCAAAAAGATCCATGTGAAGTAGCTCGAGTGGTCTCCTTGTGGTCATGATATTCGTCACAGGATGCCTTTCTCCAACCTGTTTACCTGCTTAATAAGCACTGCAAAGTCTATCCTTATCAAATATGACATCGTTAACACTGAGGATATGATTACCTTTAATAAGCTTGTCAAGGTTTCGCATGCCCACATGACCTAACCGTCTATGCCACAACTAGCCTTTAGAGGATTTAGCAATTAAGCAAATTCTAGGTTCAGCATTTTTAGTGAAATCAACAATGTAAAGATCACCTCTACGTATACCGGTAAAGACCATTTTATGATTGTCTCTTCGAAACACTTGGCAATTTACTTCAGTAAATAGGACATTGAAACCGAAATCAGCAAGTCTAGATACTGAAAGTAAATTGTACCCAAGAGATTCAATGAGCATGACATTTTGTATGGAGCTATCATGTGAGATGGCCACCTTACCGAGGCCAACCACCTTACCCTTTGAGTTATCACCAAAAGTGACATACTTTCGAGGGCCGTCGTTTTCAGCAAGCTCACGAAACATATATTTATCTTCGGTCATGTGATCGGTGCATCCACTATCAAGAACCCATTCCTTTCCTCCTGCCACGTATCCCCGAAGATTTGCCATAAGACCAAAGTGTCTCATTGCATCATCAAGATCAAAGTCACTATCATCATCCGCATCATAGTATCCATGTTCAACATCGTCATGTGATGGATCAATTCCTAGATAGGGTGATTCATTAGAATGACTTTGACAATGATCTTCTTTATGAATTCTAATAGCTTCGGAAATAATATTGCTAATAATTTCGACATCTCCTTTGCCACGCATAAGATTTTTAAGCTTAAATAGACAATCACCAAACTTAGGATCATTGGAATTCATCTTACTCAAGGTAATAGACTTATGGAGAATTTCATCTAGATTTTGCTAGGAATAGTTTGGAAAACGTTGCTCAAGAAATTTCCATATGGTATAGGCACACTTAAGAGTAAGCAAGCAACCTATCAAGTTTCTAGGCAAACCTCTAGTGATAAGATTAGCAGTTCTAAGATTGCGAATCATGTCAATTGACTCATCAAGGTAGGATGCATAGGATTAAGATGTGGTGCACAAGGGCTAGTAATGTACTTGTTCAAATGATATTCATTGAAAATCACAAGCGTCTCTTTTTCCACCCATGAAAGTACTCTCCATCAAGTATAGGCACTCTATGTCTAAGACTCCCCAACGTAGACTCATCCATCTTCCTCCAATGGTGTTTAAACCAAAGCAATGGAGACCAAAGCTCTGATACCAATTGAAAGGATGGAGAAGAGGTGTCTAGAGGGGGGGTGAATAGACTCTAAGTGAGAAAAGTTGCAGTTTTTAATCTCTTTAAGTTGAAGTGGAGTTTGGCACAAGTTTTAACATTCACAATACATAGCAAGCAAGCATGACAATAGTTTATGAGCAGCGGAAAGTAAAGCATGCAAATTGCAAGAATGTAAGGGGATGGGATTGGAGTGTGCAAACGCAATTTGAAGACATGGAGATTTTTTATCCGTGGTTCCGATAGGTGGTGCTATCGTACATCCACGTTGATGGAGACTTCAACCCACGAAGGGTAACGGTTGCGCGAGTCCACGGAGGGCTCCACCCACGAAGGGTCCACGAAGAAGCAACCTTGTCTATCCCACCATGGCCGTCACCCACGAAGGACTTGCCTCACTAGGGTAGATCTTCACGAAGTAGGTGATCTCCTTTCCCTTACAAACTCCAATTTGTTCAACTCCACAATCTTGACGGAGGCTCCCAAGTGACACCTAGCCAATCTAGGAGACACCACTCTCCAAGAAGTAACAAATGGTGTGTTGATGATGAACTCCTTGCTCTTGTGCTTCATATGATAGTCTCCCCAACACTCAACTCTCTCTCACAAGATTTGGATTTGGTGGAAAGAAAATTTGAGTGGAAAGCAACTTGGGGAAGGCTAGAGATCAAGATTTATGTGGTAGGAATGGAATATCTTGACCTCAACACAAGTGTAGGTAGTTCTCTCTCAGAAAATGTATGTTGGAAGTGTAGGCATGTTCTGATGGCTCTCTCCACGAATGAAGAGTGGGTGGAGGGTATATATAGCCTCCACACAAAATCTAACTGTTACACACAACTTACCAAACTCGGTGGGACCGAATCTTGAAACTCGGTCAGACCGATTTAGTTCATAATGTGACCGTTAGGCGTTTTGGTGGGACCGACATGTCAACTCGGTGGGACCGATATGGTTAGGGTTAGGGCATAACGTAATCATGGTGAGACCGATTACACAAACTCTGTGAGACCGACTTTGGTAATAGACACACAGAGAGTTGGCCAAGCAAACTCGGTGGGACCGATTGCATATCTCGGTGGGACCGAAATTATTGTAATAGGCAACAGAGAGTTTGCAAGCCCATCTCGGTGAGACCGAGATCCCATTGGTGAGACCGACTTGATTACGGTTTTTGGTAGTGGCTATGTCATCTGAATTCGGTGCCGCCGGATAAAAAGTTTTGGTGGGGCCGAGTTTGGCTTTTTGTTTGGGACATATGTGGATGTGAGAAAGTGGTTGAGGGCTTTGGAGCATATCACTAAGCACTTTGACCAAGCAAGCCATTAAGCAACACCTCATCCCCTCTTAATAGTATTGGCTTTCCTATGGACTCAATGTGACCTTGGATCACTAAAAGTAAAATGTAGAGTCTTGTGCTTTGAGCTTGAGCCAATCCTTTGTCCTTAGCATCTTGAAGGGGTTCCACATCCTCTAGTCCACGCCACTCCGTTGTTGAACTTATCTGAAACATACTAGGTAAGAGTATTAGTCCAACAAGAGATATGTTGACATTAGTTACCAAAATCACCTAGGGAGCACTTGTGCTTTCACGCTCCATGATAACATGCCAAGTTTCATGAATTTCAAACGAGTTTTGGATTTACTAGAACTGAAAAACCAGGTATCTCAGTGTTTGTGGCCGAGTGACAGTGGCAGGGTGTTTGACATTCATTCCCATTTCTTGCATGGAACCTAAGCATGCAACCAAGGACACAGATTTGATTTTTCGATCAATTTATATGCACCGGACCATGTGCATGTAGTTAAAATTTGAATTGTGCACATAAAATGCCTAGAAAACCAAGTTAATGTATAAAAATCTCCAAACGAACCCCGAAAAATTCCAAAAATTAAAACAACACTCATGATGTTCTGTGTTGAAACTGTAACCAGGTGTGCTATAGTCTCCTTTGTGTACCCAAATTGTGCAATGAAGTGGATGACCACTGTAACCAGGGAAATCCGAACCAACATTTTTGACGTTCAAACTCATCACACATGGTTTAAGCTATCCGAATCGTTTCTGATGTTCACATATCATACACAGTTCTAAATAAGGGACCTTGTCTGATGACACTTTGCGCGTCAGTTTTTTTGCTAAATGAATTCAAAATTTTCGGCTTCCGCAGAAATATCTACCTCCCCGCCCCCTCCCCCTTACCAAAAGCCACTTTTCCCATGTTTCTGCCTTCCTTTCCAACTTGAAACCTTCACTCCTTGCTTGCAGCACCGCCTCCTCGCCGGTGACCCCCCTTCATGCGGCTTGGCCTCATCTATCCAGGTAGGTAATCCACACCTGACCCCCATCCTCCTCCTTCCACATCCCACATGCCCCGACCACCGGCGCGAAACCTTCCACCCAAATCACCGACCCCTCCGCCAAATAAGCGTCGCCCTAAGCCATGGTGCACGCAGTATAGCCAGGATCTCAAGGAAAATTATGCAGCGGAGAAGCAAATCGCGGCTGCACGCGCGGATGAGGTCGCGATGGATGCCATTCGTGTCGACCCCCAGATCTTGGAGGAGCACCTCGTTGTTGAGGCCACCGTCAACGCCTCGCGCGCCGACGCCGCGACGCAGTTGGCTGCTTTAAACGACAGTTTGTGGCGTTTTCTCAAGGCCACCCTCGGTGCCTTCGACAAAGACTACGAGGTGTTTTCTCAATGTGCACGTGCTTACCTCATCTCGAGAGCCAGCAGGTTGGCGCCCGGAGCGGCTCGGGTAACTCACCACTACGACAAGGGCACCCACGATGTGGAGGCGTCACCCTCTTCCATGTCCAAGGAGCCAATCGTCATCGATATCTCTGGCGATGAGGAGTAGCTTGTCTTATTAGCTCACTATAAGGACCCATGCTCAGTTTGCTAACTACTTCCTTTCCTTAACAAATTCTAGTGAATTGTGCTATCTACTTTTACCATGCAATCTGTTGCTCTAGTGTATATGTTCTATATGTCGTGCAATGTGGTGCTCACTTATTAACTGTTGATTAATTAGTTGTCGTGTTCAGTTAACTGTTTGGTTCAATTCTGCAAATGTGATGTTCAATTCTTCAGGGTGCAATTTTGTATTCTCTTCCATGGGAGAAATAAATCAAATTTTTCTTTATAAAATACATGAGAAACAAGTGCAATTGTTATATTTCCAAGTTGTCAAGCATGCTTGGTTTGGTTAACTGTCTGACCTTCTAGTATGTTGTACATTGTGCAATGTGGTGCTAAGTTAACGCTTGGTTCATTTGTTATGGTGTTTAGCTAACTGCTTGGTTCAGTTCTGCAATGCGATGTTCAATTGTTGTGGGTGAATTCTGTTATTGTATACCATGTGAGAAATAAATCAAAATGGTTGTACTAAATACATGAGAAACAAATACAATTGCTATATTTCCAAGTTGTGAAGCATGCTTGGTTTGATTAACTGTATGATCTTCTATTAGGAGTATGTTATATTATGCAATGTGGTGATCAGTTAACATTTGGTTCATTTGTTGTGGTGTTTAGTTAATTGATTGGTTCAATTCTGCAATGCGATGTTCAATTGTTGTGGATGCATTCTATTATTGTATACCATGTGAGAAATAAATCGAATTTGGATGTACTAAATACATGAGAAACAAATACAATTGCTATATTTCCGAGTTGTTAAGCATGCTTGGTTTGGTTAACTATCTGGTCTTCTTTTAGAAGTATGTTATATTGTGCAATGTGGTGCTCAGTTAATGTTTGGTTCATTTGTTGTGGTGTTTAGTTAACTTCTTGGTTCAATTTTGCAATGCGATGTCCAATTGTCGTGGGTAGAATTTTGTATTGTTGTGCATGTGAGCAATAAATCGAATTTGGCTGCACTTAATACATGAGAAACATATCCAAGTGCTACATTTCCTAGTTCTTAATCATGCTTGGTTTGGATAAATGGGTTTTCCATGTGGCTTGAATTAATATGATGAATCTGCAATGTGCTTATTTTTCATCAACATATTTTACTAATAGAATGTGAGCCCTTACTTAACCTGATGACTAACTACCTTATATGTGTTGCGGGGAAACAATGGGAAGCACTGAGGTTTACAATCGAGGTTAGCACATGCATGGTCCATTGTCTAATAGCATTATTGTGCAATTGCAGGAACCATTCTAATATTTAGGTTTTTAACAATTTGGTCTTGCACATGTAGGTCCTGCTGTCAGAGGCTTTGACCCACTGTTCGACCATTTTTGCATATGGGGAAATGAGTTGTCCATGAATATCAGTCAAGTCAAGAAACTCAGAAAGATAGTTAGGATAGAGAAATTAGCGACAAAAACAACAAGATCTTTGTCTGCACAATGAAGAAGACATCAGTTCACTACAGGATGGTACTACCTATTATACCTTGCCTTTTCTATTCCTTTGCCCCATTTCCAATATAGAGAAGATATTTATGCACATCCTTGTTTTCAGGCCTTTCCAAAGTAGTTCACTGATGATTACCTCTCGAACCACCTGTATGGTCAGGAGGCGAGGAAGGTATTCATACACCACCCACGGTTCAATATTTAAGTGTTCCTGAAGAGGATGAAGGATGGATGGTCAATCATCCACAGGCATTGGCCTAAAGTTGCAAAGACCTTCAACATTAATGAAGGCTCAATATTTGCCTTCTGCTTCAGCAGTTTTTTAGGTGAGATACATCTGTCTATGTGCCGTCTATGATTCTAATTTCAAAGGCTATATGTTTTGCATGTGAAACTTGGTTCTGGTGCAGTTGTGTAATGGGGTAGCTGAGTGCTGAAGCTATATGATGTTGTACTCTGATGTATTTTAATTATGAAAATGGAATATAGTGTGTGCTTAATATGAAATGTCAATTAGATTTATAAATGGATTATTAATAATAGGATAATTAGCCTGCTAATTGGGTTTTTCTATTGCAAACGCTTATTGAGAAAATACCGTGGGCGATGACCTCATGCAACGCATACAGTTCTAGGAATAAAACGTGTTGGATTATTGAACAATCACACACGACATCCTCTTGAAAACTGTTTGTGATGGACAGCCTTTGCCACACAGTTTCTTCTACGCACCGTGTGTGATGCATTCAATAACGCAAATGATAAAATTGTTAATACCGTGTGCAATGGAAATGCTATCACAAATGATTTAATGGGGAAAATTGTGTGTGATGTACTTGCAAACAGAAACGTTTTCCTTTGAGCGACTGTGTGGGATGTACGAACGGAAAGTTTAGCTGGGACTGACTGTGTGGGATGTACTTACGACCGGAAATGATTTCGCCTGTATAATTGTATTTTTAGCACTACTTACGTATAACCATATCTGGCCGCACACGACCTCAATTTGCTGAGCGTGTGTGCCAGGAGAGCATATCCCTGGCGGTTTCTGGGTCATGTGGGAAGGACCCCCTATCGCCTACACTCACTAGGCGACGGTTCCAAATGCCATCGTGGAAAGGGGTTAAAAACCGTTTGTATATCACCTCGCTGTACTAGTGTGACACATTGGTGAAAAATTAAAGGCCGCCAGAAAATTTTCGGCTTAAATAGTGCCTGGCAATCAAAAAGTTCTGGCTCAATAGAAGAGTTCTGGGTTATTGCAAAAGATTCCGGTTCAAGGGAAATTTGTCTCCCACAAAGTTTTGAGCTATCAATATCCGGCTCAACATCCGGTTCAAGAAGATTACACCTCTCACAAGTTTGAGTTCTCAGGAAAAATTAAAGGTTACCAAAGAGAACTTGTTGCTATGATGCGCGGTTCAAACATGGGTATCCTGCCTTATGGGCTTATCATATTATGATCAACTTAATAAAGCCGACATCCTTGAAATTTGGGGCCTCTGTCATTTCATTTCTATGTATTTGAGTCTTTATTAGTTGATCATAAGGTCACTTGGGTGCTTCCAACCCACTGGTTTTACCTTTCATACCCTCTTGACCAAGCGTGGACGCCAAATTATGGTTTCATCCTGCATGTTTGCAACTTGCTACTCCGGCAAACTCTTGGCAAGTCTATCTTCTTAAAGACCCTGAACTTGCCAAGGTTAAAACGACGGTTTTGTGTCACGTGAGGGCCAGCTTACAGTGAGCTAGGATGAACCATGGCTGTTGCGGCCTTGAAAGCAATCATGACGCCTGAGTGCCAAATGGCTATTGCGGCCTTGAAAGCATACATGAGGCCTGAGTGCCAAACGACTATTGCGGCCTTGAAAGCAAACATGAGGCCTGAGTGCCAAATGGTTGTTGCGTCCTTGAAAGCAAACATGAGGCCTGAGCGCCAAACGGCTATTGCGGCCTTGAAAGCAAATATGAGGCCTGTAAGCCACTTCTTTATGCTTTCAATTTTTTGTTGTGATGCAAATTATGAATCCCCGGATCATACTAGCTCTGGGTTATCTTGCTCATATTTGAGCCTTCGGGTTATCACCCGTTCTGGCTTTTGACTTTAGGTCGCCAGTATAATTTTGGCTATAAGCCGCCATAATAATTTTTCCAATGATTGTTTATGGCCATGAGTCTCTTGGTTATAACCCACCTTGGATTCGAGCTTTAAAA
Source organism: Triticum aestivum (assembly GCF_018294505.1). NCBI lineage: Eukaryota > Viridiplantae > Streptophyta > Magnoliopsida > Poales > Poaceae > Triticum > Triticum aestivum. The sequence continues at coordinate 187,412,157 of NC_057807.1, forward strand.
ACTGGTCTTTTTGTCAAACCTTATAAGCTGACTTATGAATTATATTATTGTGCATATTTGCAATTTTTACCACATCTATTTGCAGGGGTTATCAATTCTTGATTTTTACAAAGGTTATAAGCCGCCGGGTTATATCCTGGAGTACAATGGATGCACATTAAGTCGCCATCGGTCAAGAGCCGCCGGGTATATTTAACTCTGGATTTACTTGTCAACATATAAGATATTGTGATTATAAGTTGCCAACAAGCAAATTGCTGAGTCTTTTCATAGCTACGGCGGGTTGATGATAAATACAATTGTTCAAAGGACAAATATTCATTACAATTGCATATGAAGCACCGGTCTTTAGACTGGATTATATTATTCAAATCTTTAATAGCCAACATGACTGGATTTTCATTATGGTTATCATAACCAATATTGGATGATTGAGTTTTTCAAAGCCCATTTAGAGTAATGGCTATTATTCCTTCATTCAAAAAATACCAGCTCACAGCAAAGAGCATGGTTCAATATTGATATGCAAGGCTTTCACCAACATCATCTGGATAGTGGATATGATTTATTTTACAATGGAAGAAATAATCCCGAGTCGCCGCAGGCACATGACCCGGCACTTGGGGGCTACATTATTCAAATTAAGATTACATCAAGTATGCAAGTCCCATGTTGCTACAAGCATACATCATGGCACTTGGGGGATAATGCAGGTTGTTTTTCAAGTCATCACATTGACAATAGACCCGATTATCTCAGGAAGATGAGCCAGCCTTATATATTTTTTCTAAGTCCCAGCCCAGTATTATCATACTGAACTGACACTTGGGGGCTACACATTACTCCTCAAGTATATAATCAGATCTGCAAAAGTCCTTGCTCATTATTTCATAATGAACCGGCCCTTGGGGGCTACACTGGTTGAAATTTTATGACCGTAAGGCAATTACAAGTCCCAGGTTGCTGTAGGCAAGACAACCCGACACTTGGGGGCTACACATGAGAAGTATAGAATGTTCAGTTTATGCTTGGCGGCTTACATGAACAACTCGGATTTCTCTAAAGTTGCAGCATTTGAAAGCAAGTCTTGAGCTATCACTACGTTCTCCTCTTAAGGCTTGGGGGCTACAGGTGATATGCATATAAGGGAGAAAGCAGGTGCCAAGTCATCACAAGATTGACCCGGGCTGAGAAAACCCGGACTGCGAGGATTCATCCTATAAGGATTTGGCCTGAAAAACTCAGGAAGACAAATTATCATGACCTGGCGTCAGCAACAATAATGACCTGGTATCATCAGTTCTTATAACCCGGCAATTTTGGCGATTGCAACTCGACAAGTTCTACATCCTCAAGCCGGCGGATCATCAGATGAATATCTTTAGTCCAATATTTTTTGTCAAGCCAGAGCTTTGGAGGCTGGCTCAAAATGGATTATTTTTCCCAAATATTTTTACCCAGATTTGGCCCCGCACGGTGGAGGTAAAAGCCTACATCCTACTTCATTGATATTGATCATGGTGATTGTCGGTGTCAAAACCGGCGGATCTCGGGTAGGGGGTCCCGAACTGTGCGTCTAGGCGGATGGTAACAGGAGACGAAGGACACGGTGTTTTACCCAGGTTCGGGCCCTCTTGATGGAGGTAAAACCCTACGTCCTGCTTGATTAATATTGATGATGTGTATTACAAGAGTGGATCTACCACGAGATCAAGGAGGCTAAACCCTAGAAGCTAGCCTATGGTATGATTGTTGTAATGGATGTTGTGTCCTACGGACTAAAGCCCTCCGGTTTATATAGACACCGGAGAGGGCTAGGGTTACACAGAGTCGGTTACAATGGTAGGAGATCTACATATCCGTATTGCCAAGCTTGCCTTCCATGCCAAGGAAAGTCCCATCCGGACACGGGACGAAGTCTTCAATCTTGCTTCTTCATAGTCTTGGAGTCTGGCGGACGATGATAGTCCGGCTGTCCGGACACCCCCTAGTCCAGGACTCCCTCAGTAGCCCCTGAACCTGGCTTCAATGACGATGAGTCCGACGCGCATAATGTTCGGCATTGCAAGGCGGGTTCCTCCTCCGAATAATCCATAGAAGATTGTGAACACCAGGATAGTGTCCGGCTCTGCAAAATAAATTCCACATTCCACCGTAGAGAGAATAAAATGTACACAAGTTCAATCTGCTGACGTATTTTGCGGCATGACGTCACACCACTACCAAGCCTTTACTTGAATCGTTTTTTATTATACCACCTCAGCGCATTTAGCGAAGCGGTTTCCTTGGCACGTCTTGTCGAAGCAGAGATCGTGTTCCCCTTATTCCGGGATTCTCATCAATACGGACGTGGGTAACCCAACCGCGCCCGTTGCCACGCCTCCTCTATCGAAGGCGAGTCCCGAACGGTCACGGAGACGGCTCTTGGTATTCTCCCTCTTTATAATAGGACCAAGGCTCGTTTCTTTTCTTCAATCTTCCACCGAATCTTCTCCTTGCTCCAAGTTCCAACACCCAGAGCCCCAGATTCGAGCGCTTCGTTCCTTCAACAATGTCCGGCTCTGACCTTCAGGGCCGGTGGATGCCCTCCTCCATTATGGAGGAGGACGTGCTAAAGCTGCGAGAAGCCAAGTACCTGTCCTACGAGATTTCGCACAGGTTGCCCGCCGAAGGGCAGGCCATCCCCACCCCCGAGCCCGGCGAGTATGTCGTCTTTGTATCCCACCTCCGTCGGGGTTTAGGCTTCCCGACGGATGCTTTTGTGAGAGGGCTCATGTTTTACTACGGGCTAGAATTCCACGACTTGGCTCCAGAGTCCATCCTCCATATTGCCGCGTTTATTGTCGTCTGCGAAGCCTTCCTCAGCGTCACCCCCCACTTCGGCCTGTGGCTGAAGACCTTCAATGTGGAGCCGAAGATGATCGGGGGGCGTAAAGCAGAGTGTGGCGGGGCGGCCATAAGCAGGAGGGCCGATGCCCCGTGGCCCGAGGGCTCCTTCCAAGAGGAGCTCGGCTTGTGGCAGCAGGAGTGGTTCTATATCACCGCTCCGAGGGGCAGCCGGCAGGAGCCGCCGCCTCCATTCCGCTCGGGACCTCCACGACGGTTGATGTCGTGGGTCAACCAAGGGCTCAATTGGGGGCCGTCAAAAGACGTGCCCCTATTGCAGTGCCGGATTCGAGACCTCCAAGCGAGGGAGATTGATCTGGTCGTGGTGATGCAGGTTATGCTAATTAGGCGTCTCCTGCCCTGCAAACGCCGTCCTCTTCGGCTATGGGAGTTCAATCCGGAGGGACCACGGATTCTCCAACACTTCATGGGTACAACACCCGTGGAGATGTACAAGTTGTTCTTCCGATCACAGGCGGTGTGTCCGGAATTGACCGAGGATGCCGGCCTAAGATGCAATCGCCCGGGTACTCAAGTAAGTAGCTCAGTGTTCGGACGTACCATTTGTTTGCCTTTCTACAATTCGCCTTTTAACCCGTTATCCTTCAACAGGAGTGGATAGCGCAAGCAAAGCTGATATGGTGTCCGGCCCCCCTCCCAGAGACCGCGCCAGATCTCGTGCTGGTCAGAATGTTGGAGGTTGCGCCTTTAGAAGAAGGCGAAGGGGAAAATGGAGGAGCTACCACTTCGCCCAAGGGGGCGCTTGAAGAAGGGGGGATCGAGAATCCCTTCCTCTAGGGGGAGAAGAGGACCACCTCCGAAAATCCGGAAGCCAAAGCCCCCAAGCGGGGGAAGAAGTCTTCACCAGAGGGTCCTGCGTCCGGGGAGGCCCCGGCCGCACAATCTCCCCTAAAGCATCAGCCCTCCAGCGAGCCGTGAGTAGAAAAAAGGGAGTTTGGTAACGAGAGACATCCCTATTTGTGCTTCTGAGGATAACCGAGTTTTTTACCTTGTAGTTCGGATCTCCGACCTTCTCAAATGAGCTCGCCTTCGGGGGATCTTCGTCCGAAGATGATGGAGAGCGAGACGCCTCCGTCTGCTGCGCCGTCAGATAGGGCGGACGAGCCTGAAGTGTCGTCACGGAGGGTATCCCCGAGTCCGGCAGAGCCGAAGGGTTCGGCGCCGACTAATGTTCGGCCGGGGGAGCTGAAGGGTCTGCTTGAGAGGGCGTCCATCTCAGAAGATCACCGTGCATTGATGAGTATGGTGATTGGAAGGATTTCGTCCGCCGAAAACGGATTGCATAATACCGTCAGGAGTTTGCTGGCGGGTTTTGAGGTACGTAAAAAACGACGCACCTTTTTGACAGTTTTGCACATGAAAGTGCGCCCTGTATAGATAGTAGCCCCTGAGACTCGGTAGGTTGTCGAAAGCGACAACGGTCCGAGGATCAAAATCACAGGTATTGAGTGTCACCTTTCCTATGCAGGTGGCGGATAGTCCGGGGGCTAGCCGGACTGATGGAGTTGCTGAATTAATGCGGCAACTCGATGTTGCGGATGCAGACATCACGCTAGTCAACAAGCGACTTGACAAGTCACAAGGTAAGTTTTCTCTCCGCAGTCACCTATTAAGGGAGCCAAAGCCCACCTCTTACAATATTTGTGCTTAACGCAGATGGTGTTGCTGCTGTGGAGAGCCTTCGGGCCGAACTTGCTCAAGCCAAGGAGCAAGCCAGAAGGAGTAATGCGGCTGCCTCAAGGGCGGCCGAGGAGTTAGAAGCCGAAAGGGCTGCACACTGCCGAAGCAGGGAAGAGATGGCCGAACTGGCCGTTAAATTAAAGGATGCTACCGACCGCAGTGAGGCTCTTGAAAAGGAGCGCCTATCGGAGCGAGAAGACCTGGAGAAGGCCACCGCCGAAGCCAAGGATGCCCGTTCTGCAATGCGGGCTATGAAGGAGGAGCTGCGTCAGGCCGGAGATATTGTGGCTGGCAAGCCTTTTCTGCTGCGCCACAGGTTTATGGATCCAAAGTATGCTCATCTTGGCCAGCTGTGGGGCCCGGAGGATTCATATATGGACTTGGCGGCGAGTGCGGCAGATGCCGTTGTGCACTTCCGAAGTCAGAAGGATCACAAGATGGAAGAGCTATTTTGGTCTCAATTCCATAGTCCGGATCGTTCACTTCCGCTGACCGATCGGTTGGCCGAATGGGCTGAGCTGAATAGGTTGTCCGGGCTTGCCATGACGGATATCATGACTCATGTCTGGCCGGAGAGGCCCAAGCCGAAGAGCTATTTTGGCTTATTGCAGCGGTTTCTTGGGGCGGTGCCGCATATCAAGGCGATGAAGCGGTCGGCCTGCATAGAGGGTGCGCGGATGGCCCTCGCCCGTGTGAAGACACATTGGACAGAGATGGATGCCACCGCTGTTGCGACCCAGGGTTCGGACGAAAGCCGGTTACCCGCCGAGCACTATTTTGGGGAAGTTATGCGTGGTGCTCATGTAATAGAGTCGCAGTGCTCAAAAAATGTCACGTTCAAATGAACGTTTTATTTTGTAAAACAATGGTTATGATGTAATCGCTTTTTATACTTGTGCATTCAAGTATTGAAATATCTCCTATGCGGCCGTTTATGTATACGTGTGTATAACCTGAAAGATGGCAGTCTTCGGCTTCAGCCCCCACGCACAAGGTGCGGGGGTGTTTGCAAAAATAGCGCATTTTCACACTTAATCCGACGTCTCGGTCCTGTTGAGGAGGTGGTAGCGTAGCAAACGAGGCAACCAGACTATAACGCTTTATCACTTTCACTTAGCAATTGGAGTTCGAGGGTGGGGCTACGATATAGCCCCAGGGGGCACCGCGCTCTCCGAATTCGGGGTGTGTATGTGCCTGACCGGGAAATGGTCCTTCGTCAAAGTGGAGGAATTCTAAACATTCCGGTGGTCGATCGAGTGGTTGACCAGTCTCTCGTTGTATCATGACAGTCAGTTTTCGGCTTTCTCTACTGAGGTGCTCGCCCAGCCGAACTGGGGCACAATCGCAGTAGTTCTCCTGGTGCCGCATTAGCCGATGATACGGAACGTAAGGCAGCAAAACACAGGAGCCGGGCAAACCCAACATTTGACCAAAGACATGATTCGGAGCTGATGCATATAAGGCCTAACTCGAGACGCCGAACACTCCCTAAGGTGTTCGGTATTTTATAATAACAGGCGAAACAATGCCCTAAGCCCCTTGTGTCCAGGTACGGATGAGGTCCTCTGACGCGGCCGATGCCAAAACGTCAGTATCCTCTCTGGTTATCATGAAAAAAACCAGGGGATTATAGCAACAAGAGACAGTAAAAAAGGTTTACGCAGGGTCTTAATCTGAAAAGAATCCTAGCACTGGGTCCCTACTGCACGTCTGCGCCTGTGTCTCCGTTGTGCCGTTATCCTGGACAGGTGTGCATGGTGTTCATCTGTAAAAAGAGAGGAACTTAGTTTGAAAAGAAATCGTGCGAAAAGTGCATAAAGAAAAATATTAATAAATTAATAAATCTGAGCCTATATTAGCCCATTGTTGCTTATATGCGCAGCCCCCTGTGAAGGGGTGTGCGGCTAGGGAGCCCCTAGCTTATTTATGCCGGACTCGTCTAGCCGTGTCCGGGGTCTTTGAATGACCCTCTTAATGAAATGATGCCACGTGGATCGGGCATTTTGAGTGTAAGAGACGCGTAATGTGGTATGGCGTTGAAGCGAACAAAAGCTTCACGCCCCAGTAGTGCTTGATAGCTACTTTTTAATGGGGCGACATGGAAGATTAGCTTTTTGCGTCGGAAGTTGTCCGGTGACCCGAACACAACTTCTAGTAATAAGGAGCCTGTGCACTTGGCGTAAGGGCCTGGCGTCACTCCTTTGAAGGAAGTGCGGCTATGTCGAATTTTAGTAAGGTCTATCCCCAACATGCGGATTGTGTTCCGATATAGCAGGTTTAAATCGTTGTCGCCGTCCATTAGGACTTGTGTAAATTGTAGTCCATCGATTATAGGATCCAATATCAGAGCAGTCCATCCTGCGTTCCGAATGCTTCTGGAATAGTCCAGGTGGTCGAAAGTGACTGGTTTTGACGTCCAACTTCGAGGTTCCGCTGGGGTGGACCGTGCGGCACTTATTTTGACGGGTGCTGCATTGTTTTTCCATAATATCACATGAAGTGAGTTTACTGTTTTGACTTCTTGTGGGAAAGTCTTTTGTTTTCCGGTGCTCTGCTGGTGGGGTTTATCATCATCCTCTCTTGATGCGTCGAGCCCCTTGTGTTCGGCGTTTAGTCGGCCGGACTGTTTGAAAACCCAACAATCTCGGTGGGTGTGGTTTGCAGGCCTTCCGAGGGTACTGTGGATTTGACATATCCGATCCAAAATTTTGTTTAAGTTCGATAGCTCATCACTGTTATCCTTAAGAGGCAGTGTTTTGTTGTTGGCCGCGAGCTTTTGAATCCGGCGTTGACCGCCGTATTCTTTGGGCTTTTTTCTTTATTCCGGCGCTGATCCTTTCTGCGTCGTGATTTTCCGTTTCCATCTCTAATCTCGGATGTACTCGGGTCGCTGGTGCTGCATCTTGCTAGCCAGCTGTCCTCCCCCGCGCAAAATCGGGTCATGAGGCTTGTTAGCGCGGCCATTGTCCTCGGCTTCTCTTGGCCGAGGTGTCTAGCGAGCCATTCATCACGGACGTTGTGTTTGAAAGCTGCTAAGGCTTCCGCGTCCGGACACTCAACTATTTGGTTCTTTTTGGTAAGGAACCTGTTCCAGAATTTGCGCGCTGACTCTCCGGGCTGTTGAGTTATATAACTTAGATCGTCTGCATCCGGAGGGTGGACATAAGTCCCTTGAAAATTTGCTCTAAACGCGTCCTCGAGCTCTTCCCAACTTCCAACAGAGTTTTCTGGGAGGCTTTTGAGCCAGTGCCGAGCTGGCCCTTTGAGCTTGAGGGGTAGATATTTTATGGCGTGGAGATCATCTCCTCTAGCCATATGTATGTGTAGTATGTAATCCTCTATCCAGACTCCAGGGTCTATTGTTCCGTCGTATGCCTCTATGTTTATGGGTTTGAACCCTGCTGGAAATTCATGATCCAGCACCTCATCGGTGAAACATAGTGGGTGTGCGGCGCCCCTGTATTTGGGTGTGCCGCTGTCTTCGATCACTTGGCGTGTTGTGATGTTTCCTGGGGCCCTCTTTTTTGGCCCGTAAATGGACCTGGCTGGGCCATCTGTTTTCCTAGGATCATGAGTCGGCTTGAGTGTGGCGCCGCTTGTCGCTTTTGTCCTGTCATCTGGTCGTCTATCCGGCCAGGCGGCTTCTTTAATTTTTGACTGTGGTGGCTCTATGGCTTCCTCGTCAAATTCTGGCAGCAGCTTGCGCTTCGGATAGCTCTTTGATTGATGGTCATTGCCATATTTGTCTGCGCTCTTGAGTACTTTGCTCCACCTCATTCTGAGTATGTCTTCTGCTGTTTTGAGCTTCCGTTTTTCCTTCATTAAGCTTCTTGCGGTGGCGACGAGTCTTCCGTGAAGGTTCTTATGCTCCGGTGGTATGTCCGGTGTGAGGTCGTCCGGACTGTGGGTTTCGCCGGGATTGGATTGATTATCCGATTCGTCTTGTTCGGACGGTTGCTTAGTTGCATGTTCGTCGTCCACTGGTTTGCCCTGCTCTACCGCTGGGTCATTAGGAATGCTATCTTTGCCGAGGCGGGGCTTAGGGCGGCGCTTGCATCGCCGTTTTGGTTGTTTATCGGCGGGATTATCCTTTGTCGCGCCCCGTTGTTCCTCGTCGTCGCTTCCTTTTGGGGTATCCACCATATATACGTCGTGTGTTGGGGTGGTCTTCCAGTGCCCTGTAGGCGCTGGTTCTTGATCATCTCCGGCATCGTCGTCCATACCGTCAATGTCTTCGGAGTCATAGTCTAGCATGTCTGTTAGATCGTCGACAGTGGCTACAAAGTGGGTGGTGGGTGGGGTTTGAATTTCTTCATCGTCCACATCCCAACCCTCCTGGCCGTAGTCCGGCCAGGGCTCTCCGGATAGTGAGAGATGCTTTAGCGAATTTAGGATATCGCCAAAGGGTGAGTATTGGAAGATGTCCGCGGCGGTGAACTCCATGACCGGCGCCCAATCAGATTCGATTGGCAGGGGAGCGGGAGGTTCGGAGTCCGGCAGGGAGTCCGGCACCTCGGAGTCACGAGCTTTGCAAGGGACAAGGTTAGTGTTCGGCTCCATCGCCGTGGAAGTTGCAGCCCCCGAGGCGATGTCCAGCCACCGGTCCACGATCTGCGCGATCGGCTCCGGACTAAGGGTCGGAGCGGATTCATGTGCGGCCACCAAGGCACTGTCCGGCGGCAGAGCTAAATCATGCCCATCGCGGCAGCGCGGCACGCTTGGCTGCGGCTCGAGTCCGTCGAAGATCAAGTCCTCGCGGATGTCGGCCGTGAAGTTTAGGCTTCCGAACCTGACCTGATGGCCAGGGGCGTAGCTTTCGATCTGCTCCAGATGGCCAAGCGAATTGGCCCGCAGTGCGAAGCCGCCGAATACGAAGATCTGTCCGGGGAGGAAAGTCTCACCCTGGACGGCGTTGTTGTTGATTGGAGAAGCCATCAAGACTATTGGTGACGACACAGAGGAACTCTCAATGAAAGCACCAATGTCGGTGTCAAAACCGGCGGATCTCGGGTAGGGGGTCCCGAACTGTGCGTCTAGGCGGATGGTAACAGGAGACGAAGGACACGGTGTTTTACCCAGGTTCGGGCCCTCTTGATGGAGGTAAAACCCTACGTCCTGCTTGATTAATATTGATGATGTGTATTACAAGAGTGGATCTACCACGAGATCAAGGAGGCTAAACCCTAGAAGCTAGCCTATGGTATGATTGTTGTAATGGATGTTGTGTCCTATGGACTAAAGCCCTCCGGTTTATATAGACACCGGAGAGGGCTAGGGTTACACAGAGTCGGTTACAATGGTAGGAGATCTACATATCCGTATTGCCAAGCTTGCCTTCCACGCCAAGGAAAGTCCCATCCGGACATGGGACGAAGTCTTCAATCTTGCTTCTTCATAGTCTTGGAGTCCGGCGGACGATGATAGTCCGGCTGTCCGGACACCCCCTAGTCCAGGACTCCCTCAGTGATGCTCACGATTACAAGGGTGCTCTTTTGCTACCTCTCCCTCGAGAGCTATTGACTTGTCTATCTTAACTTATCCCTCTTGGGGTGCCTTGCCCCTCCTTATATAAGTTGAAGGGGCGGGTTACATGACTAGTCCTAATAGGATTAGGATTACTCTATTACAAGTGGAGTCCTAGTCTTGCTTCCCTTGTAAGGGAAATATCCTTATGCCTTTCCTCTCAAGCTGGCCCACCATAACATGAGTCGGCCTTCCCATGAGCCACCTTCTGGGCCATCGAGTCTTGTTGTTCCTCTGACCCGCCTGCCAGGTCACCAACAAGTCGCCAAACCGTGCGGGTCACTAGTGAGTCGCCAGGTCAGGGAGGGTCATTATTGATTCGCCAAGCGTCAGCCGGGTCACCAGTGAGTCACCAAGTTCCAGCCGAGTCATACATCAGGCCGGGTCATACCGCGGGGTATATCCCCGACAGCTAGCGAGATACCACTATTGTCATATTATATCATGATTGTTTTAACAAAGTGTTGGCATTCGATATATCTTATTATTGATCTCTAGTTGATTATGCCATTGATATGAGTTAATATTATTTCTAAGAATTATTGTCGACATGGTTAGTCATGATCTTTCCTGAAAACCTGGGTGCTACTTAAGCTTATTTATGTAAACAAGAACAAAAGAGTTCGTAAATGTTTTTCTTTATCACTTTCAGTTTATCAACTGAATTGCTTGAGGACAAGCAAAGGTTTAAGCTTGGGGAAGTTGATACGTCTCCGTCATATCTACTTTTCCTAACGCTTTTTGCTCTTGTTTTGGACTCTAAATTGCATGATTTGAATGAAACTAACCCGGACGGACGTTGTTTTTAGCAGAACTACCATGGTGTTGTTTTGTGCAGAAATAAAAGTTCTCAGAATGGAACGAAACGTTTTGGAGTATGTTACAATAAAAGAAAAATATTGGAGCCAAGAACCATCGGAGGGGGGCCCTGGCTGGGCACAAGACACCAGCGTGCCCCCCCCCCTCTGGCGCGACCTGGTGGGTTGTGCCCACCTCGTGGCCCGCTGACCCTAATTCCAACTCCAGAAATACCTATTTTTGGAGAGAAAAATCGAGGAGCAAGTTTCATCGCATTTCATGATACAAAGCTACCGCCGCCTTCTGTTTGGGAAGCCAGATCTGGAGCCCGTTCGGGGCTCCGGAGAGGGGAATCTTTGGTCTTCGTCATTACCTACCCTCCTTCATCACCAATTCCATGGTGCTCCTCACCAGGAGTGAGTAATTCCTTCGTAGGCTCACTGGTTGGTGATGAGTTGGATGAGATTCATCATGTAATCGAGTTAGTTTTGTTAGGGCTTGATCCCTAGTATCCACTATGTTCTGAGATTGATGTTGTTATGACTTTGCCATGCTTAATGCTTGTCACTAGGGTCCGAGTGGCATGATTTAAGATCTAAACCATTTATGTTTTCACCATTATATGTATGTTCTAGATCCGATCTTGCAAGTCATATTCACCTATTACGTGTTATCATCTGTAAACCCAGTGTGACAGTTATTGGGATACTTTACGGTGATGACCGTAGTTTGAGGAGTTCATGTATTCACTATATGTTAATGCTTTGCTCTGGTTCTCTATTAAAAGGAGGCCTTAATATCCCTTAGTTTCGTTATGGACCCCGCTCCCATGGGAGGGTAGGAAAAAAGATGTCATGCAAGTTCTTTTCCATAAGCACGTATGACTTTTTACGGAATACATGTCTACGTTATATTTATGAACTGGAGCTAGTTTTGTATCGCCCTAGGGTATTAATTTTGTATGATGAATATCATCCAACGAATTCACTGATTCAATGCCTATGAGTTTTCCACATATTGTTCTTGCTAAGTTACTACTGCTATTGCTACTGTTACACTTTCTACAAAATCATTGCTATCACTGTTACCGTTACTACTGTTGTTACCACTGCTATCAAAACTATCATATTACTGTGCTACTGATCACTTTGCTACAGATATTTAATCTCCAGGTGTGGTTGAATTGACAACTCAACTACTAATACTTACAAATATTCTTTGGCTCCCCTTGTGTCTAATCTTCAAATTTGGGTTGAATACTCTACCCTCAAAAACTGTTGCGATCCACTATACTTGTGGGTTATCAAGACCATCTCCGACGAGCTCCTCCTCAGCACCCTCACCGCTGGCCTCAACGAGGAGTTCGGCCACACCACTTCGAATCTCACCTTCATTCCAGAGCATACCTTTCCCAAGGTTGTGGCATACTTGCGCTTGGATGAGCGTCGGATGAAGATGGCCAAAACTAGGGCTAACCACACCGCCCTTTGCTACCAGGACAACCCGCGGCGGCCCACAACTGTCGCCCTCACCGGTGCCTCCCGCATCGCGGTTGCCCCCGCCGGTGTCCTCCTACCACCAGTACCCGCCGCCACCCGCGGGCCTCTTCCAGCGCCGCCTCAGACGGCCCCTGCGGGCTCCGATCATCACCGCGGTGGGCGTCGGGGCCGCAAGGCCAACCCTCCCGCTAGCGCCCCTCGCCAACAGCAGCAGGCCACGGCGCCATGGGCGTCCGTCCAAAACACCTGGACAGGCCTGGTGCATGCGTATAGCATGCCCGTCGCGCGACCCCCCGCACCCGGCCTCCTGAGTCCTCGCCCTGCAGCGCACCAGGCGCTGATCACCGCGACGCAGGCCCAGTACACCACGCCCCCGGCATCATACGCCCCCTTGCTGGCGTTGTACCCCGTGCTACCAGCGCCGTACGCCACACCCTCGCAGCCAGGACAACAGTCGGGCGCCACCTACTACACCAACCTGGCGCCCCCACTCCCTCCCGCTCCATGGGATCTGACACTACTCGTGGCCCTTCACTCCGCTCCATATTCGGCCAACTATACGGGTGGTGGTGATTGGTATATGGACACCAGAGCAACCACTCATATGTCCTCCCATCCCGATAATCTCCACACTGTTTATCTCATCAATACCTCCACTCGTACTACTGTCGGTGATGGATCATCACTTCCCATGACGCATATCGGATGTGCTTCTTTTCCATCTACATCCATGCCTTTGTCACTATCTAAGATACTTGTGTCTCTCGATCTTATTAAGAACGTAGTTTCTGTTCGTTCGTTTACTCGTGATAATCCTGTCACTGTTGAGTTTGACATGTGTGGTTTTTCTGTTAAGGACGCCCGTACTAGGATGGTGCTCCACCGATGGGATAGCCCCGACGAGGTCTACCCGGTCCACCCACCCGCCTCCACCAACACCTCACCAATCGCTCTCTCCATCTGTGTGGACCTTTGGCACGCTCGCTTGGGACATCCCAGCCATGCCACCCTTCATAACATTCTTCAGAGTTTTACTTTCACGTGTAATAAGACCGATGGTCACACTTGTCATGCATGTCATCTAGGAAAACACAATCGTCTTCCCTTTAGTGCATCCTCGTCGGTTGCATCATATCCATTTGAACTACTTCATAGTGATGTGTGGAATTCTCCAGTTGCGAGTAATACGGGCTTTATTTATTACCTTGTCATTCTTGATGATTTTTCCCACTATGTGTGGACCTTCCCGTTGCGGCAGAAATCCGATGTCATACCCATCCTTACCGCCTTATAATCCTATGTGTAATGCCCGGATATTTAAGCTACAGTAATCCTCTATTAATGAGGCCATCTCACCACTATTACTGTTGCTAAACTCTCGTTGATTCGAAAATGGTTCAAATTCAAACTTAGAAATAAAGTCAAAGTTTAAAGTTTTCAAAATATCAAAACTAAAATGTGCAAGCTGTGGAAAATAATTCATAGGTAATATTGGTGAAGAAAACAAAGCTTTTATAAAATGTTTAAGTGCTCAAAATTAATTAAAATAGTGGCTTAAACAGTCATTTAAAAGCCTTTTGCAATTTCTAAAATGTTAAACTATTTTATTTGTGGGTGAAACTTATTGTGGTAGAGGTGTAAATAGTAATACTAATTTAGAAACTACTTTTGTATTTTAAATAAACTAAAACATTGTGTAAACAAAATAATATATTAAAACAAATAAATAGCAAAGTTAAATAAAAATAAAAAAGACAACAAAAAGAAAAAGGCCTCACTCCTCCCCTGGGCCTTGGCCCAACTGGCCACTAGGCCGGCCCAGCACGCCCTTGTTTCCCCTCCCCCTGTTCACTGCAGCCGTGGCTGCCACCGATGCCTGCCACGGCACCGGTCGGTGCCGTGGCGGCCATCCGCCAGCAAACTGCCCCCTACAAGACCCCGGCGCCCCCCACTAACCCTAGCGCACCCTCCCTCTCTCTGCCTCCCCTCCTCAGACCCCCTCCTTCCCGAGCTTCACCATGGATGCGTCATCGCTGCCCTCCCTCCTGCCGGAGACCGTGCCAGGGGCACCGCCTTAGTCGCCTACTTCGACTACGTGGGCGAGCTCGGGCCAGAAGCCACCGGGGCACCCGCTGCCTTCCCGTCCTCAACCTCCCTCTGCCTCGGGTCACCGCTGTAACATCCCAAATTTCCAATTTGGCATGTTATACATAGATCATCCATGCATATCATTTTTATTGCTTTTTCGTTTGCAATCCTCGAAATCCTAAGCAACTCAAGGACCTTCGGAGAGAGTTGGGGATATTCTAATTTTCATATTTGAAATTCTTATCAAATAGTGAAGATGAGGATTGGATTTTAATTATTTTCTCTCCGGAAAAATATTTCATTTTAAAATAATAAATGAGGGGAGATAATATGACTTCTCCAAAATAATTGAAATATCGGAGGAAAAATGTTAAAATCATTTTTGGGATTTTATTCGAGTTTATTCGGGATTTATTTTGCTCCTAGAAAAATGTTGCATATTTTAAAATTGCATTTCACGGGCCAAGAAAAGTTCATCTTGTTCTAAATATTTTATTTAGACGGAGAAAACTTGTTTTGGAATTTTTAGATTTTTATTTATTTTTCTAGGAATTTTTCTTCGGCGGAATGTTTAAAAAAAAGAATCTCGCGCCCAACTGGGCCGAAGGCCCAGCCGAGCAGGCAGGCCCAGCCAGCCGCCGCTGCCGCCTTCCCCGCGCGCGTGCCGTGTGCGGCACGGATGCCGAGGGTGAAGTCCGAGCCGGACTCCACCCCGGGCGCCCCCTCGCCCAAGCCAGCCGCCCCGCCCCGCCCTTATAAGCCGCCGCCCCCGCCGCCACATCACCACCACCACCACCGAAGCCCCGCCGCC
>NC_057807.1:187427846-187431492 GCF_018294505.1 Triticum aestivum
CGCCCCGCCGGACGAGCCGCCGGAGGTACCCGATCCCCGCCGCCAGTTTTCTTAAATAAACCCCTCGGTTTTTTTTTGAAAACCCTAGATCATTTTTTTTCTAGATCGGTTTATTTTTTCGGTTTATTTACTTAGCGAACGTCCATTCGTCCGTTCGTTTTAACGAACGCGTTCTCTGTTTAGTCTCTGCTAACGAACGTTCGTCCATTTAGCAGTTCGTCGTTTTTCTTTTTATCGGATTTATTCCGCGATTATTGTGATTGCGATTTTTGATCCGATTTTCAAACCTGTTTATCTTTTCGCTCGTTTATCGGAATCAGGCGATTCAAGCTCCTGGAGTTTCATCTCGAAACCCTCTTTCCGAATAATCAACTGAAACAAGATTTTTCTTCTGTAAAATTTGACCTAGATCCAGAATAGCAAAACGAAGTTGTTTCTTTTGCCGTTTGAGTTTTGTTGCTTTGTTTGGTTTGATTCTTTTTGTAAACCGGAGTTCTTAAGTTGAACTCTCCGGTCAGACTCTTTTATTTGGAGTTCTACTTGTGCATCTTTGATTGTTGCTTATGTATGTTATTGTTTGCTTGCGATAGAATTTCCGGAGTGCGAAGCGTGTTACTACGAGTCTCTAGGATACCCGGATCGTCAGCAAGGCAAGTAACACTTTGATCATACTCTTTTCATACCCAGTTTTTATGCATTACATTCAATCCTCAAACATTGCATGACTAGGATGCCTTTAACATGTGGGTATTGGGAAGTAGTTGCTGAGGTAGAACCTATTGCCCTGTTTATTATCAAACCCTTGGGAGTTACTTCTACGTTATGCTTATATTGCCATGCTATGCTCGTAGACGTGGATTGGGTTTGAGTGATATCCATGACAGATGCGAGAGTGATTATTAATGGTTTACTTAAGGTGGCAACTTTAATACACATCTGGGTGGATTGAGGCACCTGGTGTTACCAGTGATTGCCTGTTTTATTTTTGGAAATCCTGGGGTTACCGTGTGATTCTCCTATGGACCGCCACCCAGTCTCAAAGGGAACTGAGTCTGTTCATGCTAGAAACTTTCGTGTGCAGCCGCAAGCTATTATGGGCTCTAGCATAGTTTGAGTAAGTTGCGTGAAGCTCTCGAAGAGGTGGATCAGCAGGTAGTGGGATTGTAGGTTTGGTATGGTCTGCCCGGAGTAGAGAGTTAATGCTTCTGAAAGACTGTGTCTCGGTCATCCGTCTCTCAAACACCATGCAGTGCGAGAATCAACGGAGGCGATCGAGTCTTGCAGGGAAAAGTGCGCAAACCTCTACAGAGTGTACAATCTAATAATGGTTAGCCGTGTCCCCGGTTATGGACAATTCTGAGTATCTAGTACCTGAGTATTCGCATGTATCTCAACACTCTTAAATTAATTTTGCTGGGTTGTTAACTACTTTTAATTGGAATCATTAAGTTGGGGTTTACCTTCTCAGATGATGTTTCAACTACCATGATAGTTAAATTAAAATTGATTCCTTTCTAGTAGGGAAAAATTGGCTTTTCGCAAAACTGTAACCATAGAGCTTTCCACTAGCCAAATATGCATGTAGTGATAGTTATTGTTCATCATTATCCTATGGTGTGAATTTGCCAGTACATTCAATGTACTGACCCTCTGTAGCGACCCGACCTCAGATGGTCAAGTCTTTGTGCTCAGGTGTCATCCCTGGATCAGTAATGCTGACACCACACAGTACTTCGAAGGATTTATAATAGAGTAGCAATCACACACTTATTACATCAAATGTCTCAAAAGAGAACTTATTACAATAATATGGCTTAAGGCCATCTAATGCGATAACAGCGGAAGGCTTGGAAGATAAAGTGAGTCCATCAACTCCAACGACATAGTTGAGCTGCACGGCAACGACCTACGAACCTTACTCCTCGTCTGAAAAGTCTGCAACATAATACGTTGCAGCCCGAGAACGGGTCAGCACATGGAATATGCTGGCAATGTAACACAAAAGAGCAATAATAGAATAATGCTAACACTACATGCATATTTGGCTAGTGGAAAGCTCTATGGTTACAGTTTTGCGAAAAGCCAATTTTTCCCTACTAGAAAGGAATCAATTTTAATTTAACTATCATGGTAGTTGAAACATCATCTGAGAAGGTAAACCCCAACTTAATGATTCCAATTAAAAGTAGTTAACAACCCAGCAAAATTAATTTAAGAGTGTTGAGATACATGCGAATACTCAGGTACTAGATACTCAGAATTGTCCATAACCGGGGACACGGCTAACCATTATTAGATTGTACACTCTGTAGAGGTTTGCGCACTTTTCCCTGCAAGACTCGATCGCCTCCGTTGATTCTCGCACTGCATGGTGTTTGAGAGACGGATGACCGAGACACAGTCTTTCAGAAGCATTTACTCTCTACTCCGGGCAGACCATACCAAACCTACAATCCCACTACCTGCTGATCCACCTCTTCGAGAGCTTCACGCAACTTACTCAAACTATGCTAGAGCCCATAATAGCTTGCGGCTGCACACGAAAGTTTCTAGCATGAACAGACTCAGTTCCCTTTGAGCCTGGGTGGCGGTCCATAGGAGAATCACACGGTAACCCCAGGATTTCCAAAAATAAAACAGGCAATCACTGGTAACCCCAGGTGCCTCAATCCACCCAGATGTGTATTAAAGATGCCACCTTAAGTAAACCATTAATAATCACTCTCGCATCTGTCATGGATATCACTCAAACCCAATCCACGTCTACGAGCATAGCATGGCAATATAAGCATAACGTAGAAGTAACTCCCAAGGGTTTGATAATAAACAGGGCAATAGGTTCTACCTCAGCAACTACTTCCCAATACCCACATGTTAAAGGCATCCTAGTCATGCAATGTTTGAGGATTGAATGTAATGCATAAAAACTGGGTATGAAAAGAGTATGATCAAAGTGTTACTTGCCTTGCTGACGATCCGGGTATCCTAGAGACTCGTAGTAACACGCTTCGCACTCCGGGAATTCTATCGCAAGCAAACAATAACATACATAAGCAACAATCAAAGATGCACAAGTAGAACTCCAAATAAAAGAGTCTGATCAGAGAGTTCAACTTAAGAACTCCGGTTTACAAAAAGAATCAAACCAAACAAAGCAACAAAACTCAAACGGCAAAAGAAACAACTTCGTTTTGCTATTCTGGATCTAGGTCAAATTTTACAGAAGAAAAATCTTGTTTCAGTTGATTATTCGGAAAGAGGGTTTCAAGATGAAACTCCAGGCGCTTGAATCGCCTAATTCAGATAAACGAGCGAAAAGATAAACAGGTTTGAAAATCGGATCAGAAATCATGATCAGAATAATCGCGGAATAAATCCGATAAAAAGAAAAATGACGAACTGCTAAACGGACGAACGTTCGTTAGCAGAGACTAAACAGAGAACGCGTTCGTTAAAACGAACGGACGAACAGACATTCGCTAAGTAAATAAACCGAAAAAAATATACCGATCTAGAAAAAAAACGATCTAGGGTTTTCAAAAAAACCGAGGGGTTTATTTAAGAAAACCGGTGGCGGGGATCGGGTACCTCCGGCGGCTCCGGCGGGGCTTTGGCGGCGACGGTGGGCTGCGGGGCTGCGGCGACG
>NC_057807.1:187432046-187449968 GCF_018294505.1 Triticum aestivum
ACTTCGCCCTCGGCGTCCGTGCCGCGCACGGCGCGCGCGTGGGTAGGGCGGCGGCGGCGGCTGGCTGGGCCGGCCTGCTCGGCTGGGCCTTCGGCCCAGTCAGGCGCGAGATTCTTTTTTTTTAAAACATTCCGCCGAAGGAAAATTCCTAGAAAAATAAATAAAAATCTAAGAATTCCAAAACAAGTTTTCTCTATCTAAATAAAATATTTAGAACAAGATGAACTTTTCTTGGCCCCTGAAATGCAATTTTAAAATATGCAACATTTTTCTAGGAGCAAAATAAATCCCGAATAAACTCGAATAAAATCCCAAAAATGATTTTAACATTTTTCCTCCGATATTTTAATTATTTTGGAGAAGTCATATTATCTCCCCTCATTTATTATTTTAAAATGAAATATTTTTCCGAAGAGAAAATAATTGAAATCCAATCCTCGTCTTCACTATTTGATAAGAATTTCAAATATGAAAATTAGAATATCCACAACTCTCTCCGAAGGTCCTTGAGTTGCTTAGGATTTCGAGGATTGCAAACGAAAAAGCAATAAAATATGATATGCATGGATGATCTATGTATAACATGCCAAATTGGAATTTTGGGATGTTACAACCGCCGTCTTTTTCGACTCCGGCCATCACCTCTACTGCTCCTAATCCACTCACGGCCACGGTGTGCCACCCGGTGAGCACACACATCTCCTCCCTCTCTCCCCTGGCCTCTCTAGCGCCGTAACCATCGTACCCGAACCCCCGCATACGTGTACGTGCAGTT
Organism: Triticum aestivum; assembly: GCF_018294505.1. NCBI lineage: Eukaryota > Viridiplantae > Streptophyta > Magnoliopsida > Poales > Poaceae > Triticum > Triticum aestivum. Next base: position 187,432,822 of record NC_057807.1, read on the forward strand.
GTTGCTCCTGCATTGTCACTGATACTGCTGTGCGCGCGTCCCCATGCATGGCCTCACTGCAGCTTGCTACTGCTGCTATGCTGCTACAGCTGCCGCTCCTCACCGTTGCCCGCTGCCCCCCTCGTCGTCCCTGTCGACGTGCCCACCTCGCGGCCATGTCCGCCACGCAGGGCCTCCATGTGTGCGCCCCGCGCCTACCCTGCTCCCTGGCCGCCTGACGCCATCATCGTGGCCAGCTGCTCCCTCGTGCCGCCTGCTACCACTGCCGGCCGCCGCGCCTGCCACTCCTTCTCGCCCACTATTGCTTCCTGTGCGGCCACCACTGCCGCTGCTGCGCCTGCCGGCGCCTAGCCGCGCCCGTGGCCCGCTCCCTTGCGCTCGCCTGTGCCGCACCACGGCACAGCCCTGCCGTGGCCTCGCCGCTGCCGGGCATAGCCCTGGTCGGCCAGTGTCGCCTCCACCCCCACGCGTGATGGGCGCCTGGACGAGCCCCGTCCCAACACTCGTAGCCCGCCTCGCTAAGGCCCCAGTGGGCCACTGACCATTGGGCCACCCCCCCCCCCTTTAAAAAATGAGTTTAAAAATAAATAAATAATATTAATTAATTAATTAAAAATTTAATTAATCTTAATTAACATAATAAAGTAGTTAGTTAATGAAATAATCAATGACAGGGGGGCCCACCCCCTGTTGACCAGTCAAACTTTGACTGGTCAACTTCGCTCACGCTGGCCCACTTGCCAGCCGTGTACACTTCTGTGTACATAGTGATATGTCTCCGCCGTATCTATAATTTTTGATTGTTCCATGCCAATATTCTACAACTTTTACATACTTTTGGCAACTTTTTATACTATTTTTGGGACTAATATATTGATCCAGTGCCCAGTGCTAGTTCCTCTTCGTTGCATGTTTTTTGTTTCGCAGAAAATCCATATCAAATGGAGTCCAAACACGATAAAAACTTACAGAGATTTTTTTGGAATATATGTGATTTTTGGGAAAAAGAATCAACACGAGACGATGCCCGAGGAGTCAACGAGGCAGGGGCGCGCCCAAGGGGGTAGGGCGCGCCCTTGGCCTTCGTCGAAACTCTATAAGGCGGTTGGTTCCCTTCTTTCGCCACAAGAAAGCCAATATATGCATAAAACCGTGTCCAAATTTCAGCCCAATCGGAGTTACGGATCTCCGGGAATTTAAGAAACGATTAAAGGGCATAATCAGGGAGAACAACAATAGAAGGAAAAAGAGAGAGAGACATAGCGATCCAATCTCGGAGGGGCTCTCGCCCCTCCGCCACCATGGAAGCCAAGGACCAGAACAAAAACCCTTATCCCATCTAGGGGGGAGGTCAAGGAAGAAGAAGAATAAGAAGAAGGGGGGCTCTCTCCCCCTCTCTCCCGGTGGCACCGAAACACCGTCGGGGCCATCATCACGATGATGATCTACACCAACAACTTCACCGCTATCATCACCAACTCTCTCCCCCTCTATGCAGCGGTGTAACACCTCTTCTCCCCATTGTAATCTCTACTTGAACATGGTGCTCAATGCTATATATTATTTCCCAGTGATGTATGGCTATCCTATGATGTTTGAATATATCCATTTTGTCCTATGGGTTAATTGATGATCGTGATTGGTTTGAGTTGCATGTTTTATTATTGGTGTTTTCCTATGGTGCTCTCCGTGTCGCGCAAGCATGAGGGATCCCCGATGTATGGTTTGCAATATGTTCATGATTTGCTTATGGTGGGTGCGTGAGTGACAGTAGCACAGATCCGAGTAAGTAGGTTGTTTGCATATGGGAATAAAGAGGACTTGATACTTTAATGCTATGGCTGGGTTTTACCTTAATGATCCTTACTAGTTGCGGATGCTTGCTAGAGTTCCAATCATAAGTGCATATGATCCAAGAAGAGAAAGTATGTTAGCTTATGCCTCTCCCTCGTATAAAATTGCAATAGTGATTACCAGTCTAGTTATCGATTGCCTAGGGACAAATAAATTTCTCGTGACAAAAAGCTATCTACTAAAACTAACTTAGTTGTGTTTTCATCTAAACAGCCCCTACTTTTTATTTGCCTGCTCTTTATTATCTTGCAAACCTATCCAACAACACCTACAAAGTACTTCTAGTTTCATACTTGTTCTAGGTAAAGCAAACGTAAAGCGTGCGTAGAGTTGTCTCGGTGGTCGATAGAACTTGATGGAATATTTGTTCTACCTTTAGCTCCTCGTTGGGTTCGACACTCTTACTTATCGAAAGAGGCTACAACTGATCCCTATACTTGTGGGTTATCAAGACCTTTTTCTAGTGCCGCTGCCGGGGAGCAATAGCGTGGGGTGAATATTCTCGTATGTACTTGTTTGCTTTATCTCTAAGTAGTTTTTATTCTCTGTTCTAAGTCGTTTTCTATCTTTCGTTATGGGTAGGAAATGCAAAATACCAAAAAAATTAGTTGTACCTACTAAACCAATGGTTGAAGAATCACTCAAAATCTATCATACTCCTGAAGCTTTTTACTTGGATCATCTTTGATCCCTATGTGCTCGTGCTAAAATCCCAACTAGCTTAGTTGAGGGCAAATCTTTAGATGAGCATGCTTGTTATGTGCGACACCGCTTATCTCAAAAAGGGAAACTTTTACTGGATCAAATTCATTGTTTGCAATGCTATGCTTGAAATTTATGTGAAATATATGATTTTACTTGTTGTTCTGAAGACCCTAAGAAACACCTCCCCTACCAATGTGAGTTTAGTGATAATGGAATCGTATCTTCATATGCTAAGGGTTTTTATAATTACTATGATGTTCAACAAATTGAAGAGTTTGTTGCTTTTAAGGGTGCTTATGAAATTGAATCTTTGTTTGAAAGTATGAAGCTTTTGATGATGATATTTATAGGCCTGAAAATTTTGCTATACTTAAATATTGCTATGAGAATTATGAATACAATGCCGATATTGATCCATTTATTGAGAAAGTCTCTGCTGTCCAAGAAGAGACTAATATTTTGCAGGAATCTATGGAAGAAGAAATTGCCAAAACCATGAGCTCATTGGATGAAAAGATGATGAGGAGAGCGAAGAACAAAAGGAGGAAGAGCGGATTAGCTACCCGTGCCCACCTTCTAATGAGAGTAACTCTTCAACTCATACATTGTTTAATTTCCCTTCGTGCTTACCGAAGGATGAGTGCTATGATAATTGCTATGATCCCTTTAATTCGTTTGAAATATCCCTTTTTGATAAATTGATGCTTGCTATACTTGTGGCCATGATGCCAACATGAATGATGCTTATGGAGTTGAACTTGCTATAGTTCCTTATGTTGAGAATAAAATTGTTTCTATTGCACCCACGCATGATAGTCCTATTATCTTTTGAATTTTCCCAACTAAACTATATCGAAGAAGTTTACGCTTAATAAGGATTTTATTAATGGGTTGCGTTCTACTATTGCACATGATGATTTTGATAAATATAATATGCATGTGCTTGCTGCTCCTACTTGCAATTATTATGGGATAGGAACTACATCTCCGCTTCTCTATGTTTCCAATATGATAAAATTGCAAGAAACTGTTTATACTATGCATTGGCCTTTACTTTGTGTGCATGAATTGTTCTTTTATGACATGCTGATGCATAGGAAGAGAGTTAGACTTTGTCATTGCATGATTTATGTTACTTTGTGCTCACTACTAAATTACAAATCATTGTTACTTAAAATTGGCTTTGATATACCTTGGGATCCGCGTGGATCCATTACTTGAGCACTATATGCCTAGCTTAATGGCTTTAAAGAAAGCGCTGCCACGGTGACAACCCGGAAGTTTTAGAGAGTCATTTATTTCTGTTGAGTGCTTTTATAAAGTTTAAAAACAAGAAAATAAAGTGGGGAACCTAAAACTTTTCAAAAAGAAAAGTGAAAGTGAGAGAGACGAGCATTGTTAATGTGGGAGCATGCCTTGAACTTTGTTCATGCCCATGGAAACTTTGTGAATCTTAATTACAGGAACTTTTCAACAAAAATAATTATCCCCTTGTGTAAATCCATTGCATTATAAAAATAATGTTCCAAGATTTTCCTTTAGGATGATTAGATTGCTTGTTTGGTTTGTGGGGTGCAAAAATAGAAACTTTAGCTGTGGTGCGTGATTTTACATTTTTACCGAAAAGTCAAACAGTTTTGAAATTTTTTGCAGAGTACTTCTATACAAATTGTTTATTTTTTCCTAATTTTTTCAGAATTTTTGGAGTTACAGAAGTATGGTAGATGTTCAGATTACTACATATTGTCCTGTTTAAGACAGATTCTATTTTCGATTTTTGATGCATTGTTTTGCTCGTTTTGATGAAACTATCGATTTTATCGGTGGTATAAGCCATAGAGAAATTATAATAAAGTAGCTACAATGCAAAAATAAAATATGAGTGGTTTTGCAACAGTACCTAAAGTGGTGATTTGTTTTATTGTACTAACGGATCTCACGAGGGTTTTGTTAAGTTTTGTGTGAGATCACGATGGATGAAGGAATAAGGAGTGGCACCTAAGCTTGGGGATGCCCGAGGCACCCCAAGGTAATATTCAAGGACTCCCAAGCAATTAAGCTTGGGGATGCCCCGGAAGGCATCCCCTCTTTCTTCTAACGATCATCGGTAATTTTACTTAGAGCTATATTTTTATTCGTCACATGATATGCGTAAATCTTGGAGCGTCGTGTGCTTTTTTACTTTTCTTTTAATAATGCACCATGCTGGTATGAGATAGTGCTTGATTGATTTATAGAATGCTCTTTGCACTTCACTTATATCTTTTGAGTATGGCTTTATAGAATGCTTCATGTGCTTCACTTATATCATTTGAACTTTGGATTGCCTATTTCCCTACACATAGAAAATCGCCATTTGTAGAATGCTCTTTTGCTTCACTTATATTTGTTATAGCGTGGGCATATATTTGGTAGAAAGAATTAAACTCTCTTGCTTCACTTATATCTATTTAGAGTGATGACAGGAATTGGTCATTCACATGGTTAGTCATAAAGTCCTACATAAAACTTGTAGATCACTGAATATGATATGTTTGATTCCTTGCAATAGTCTTGCGATATAAAGATGGTGATATTAGAGTCATGCTAGTGAGTAATTGTGGATTGGTAGAAATATATGTGTTGAGGTTTGTGATTCCCGAAGCATGCACGTATGGTGAACCGTTATGTGATGAAGTCGGGGCATGATTTTTTTTATTGTCATCCTTTGTGTGGAGGTCGGGATCGCGCGATGGTTAACTCCTACCAACCCTTCCCCTAGGAGCATGCACGTAGTGCTTGGTTTCGACGACGAATAGATTTTTGCAATAAGTATGTGAGTTCTTTACGACTAATGTTGAGTCCATGGATTATATGCACTCTCACCCTTTCACCATTGCTAGCCTCTTCGGTACCGTGCATTGCCCTTTCTCACCTCGAGAGTTGGTGCAAACTTCGGCGGTGCATCCGAACCCCGTGATAAGATACGCTCTATGACACATAAGCCTTCTTATATCTTCCTCAAAACAGCCACCATACCTACCTATCATGGCATTTCCATAGCCATTCCGAGATATATTGCCATGCAACTTCCATCATTATCATATACATGACTTGAGCATTCATTGTCATATTGCTTTGCATGATCGTAAGATAGCTAGCATGATATTTTCATGGCTTGTCTGTTTTTTGATATCTTTGCTATGCTAGATCATCGCACATCCTGATACACTGCCAGAGGCATTCATATAGTCATATTATTCTAGATATTGAGCTGTAATATTGAGTTGTAAGTAAATAGAAGTGTGATGATCATCATTATTAGAGCATTGCCCTAGTGAGGAAAGGATGATGGCGACTATGATTCCCCCACAAGTCGGGATGAGACTCTGGACTTTAAAAAAATAAAAGAGGCCAAAGAAGCCCACAAAAAAAACAAAAAAAACAAAATGAGAGAAAAAGAGAGAAGGGGCAATGTTACTATCCTTTTGCCACACTTGTGCTTCAAAGTAGCACCATGTTCTTCATAGAGAGAGTCTCCTATGTTGTCACTTTCTTATACTAGTGGGAATTTTTCATTATAGAACTTGGCTTGTATATTCCGATGATGGGCTTCCTCAAATGCCCCAGGTCTTCATGAGCAAGCAAGTTGGATGCACACCCACTTAGTTTTCAGTTTGAGCTTTCATACACTTATAGCTCTAGTGCATTCGTTGCATGGCAATCCCTACTCACTTGCATCGGTATCGATTGATGGGCATCTCCATAGCCCATTAATTTGCCTAGTTGATGTGAGACTTTCTCCCTTTTTTGTCTTCTCCACAACCACCATATTATATTCCACCCATAGTGCTATATCCATGGCTCACGCTCATGTATTGCGTGAAATTTGAAAAAGTTTGAGAATACTAAAGTATGAAACAATTGCTTGGCTAAAACCGAGGTTGTGCATGATTTAAATACTTTGTGTGGTGAAGATGGAGCATAGCCAGACCGTATGATTTTGTAGGTATAACTTTCTTTGGCCATGTTATTTTGAAAAGACATGATTGTTTTATTAGTATGCTTGAAGTATTATTGTCTTAATGTCAAAATATAGACTATTGCTTTGAATCACTCGTGTCTTAATATCATGTCATGATTAGATTACATGATCAAGATTATGCTAGGTAGCATTCCACATCAAAAATTATCTTTTTTATCATTTACCTACTCGAGGATGAGTAGGAATTAAGCTTGGGGATGCTGATATGTCTCTGTCGTATCTATAATTTTTTATTGTTCGATGCTAATATTATACAACTTTTACATACTTTTGGCAACTTTTTATACTATCTTTGGGACTACCATATTGATCCAGTGCCCAGTGCCAGTTCTTGTTCGTTGCATGTTTTATGTCTCGCAGAAAATCCATATCAAACAGAGTCCAAACCCGATAAAAACTTACGGAGATTTTTTTTGGAATATAGACGATGCCCGAGGAGTCCACGAGGCAGGGGGCGCGCCCCAGGGGGTAGGGAGCGCCCTGGGACCTCGTGGCCACTCCGTAAGGCGGTTGGTGCCCTTATTTCGCCGCAATAAATCCAATATCCAGATAAAAATTGTGTCCAAATTTCAGCCCAATTGGAGTTACGGATCTCCGGGAATTTAAGAAACTATGAAAGGGTAGAATCAGGGAGCGGAGAAACAGAAGGAAACAGAGAGAGAGAGAGATCCAATCTCGGAGGGGCTCTCGCCCCTCCACCGCCATGGAAGCCAAGCACCAGAGGGGAAAACCTTCTCCCATCTAGGGGGAAGGTCAAGGAAGAAGAAGAAGGGGGCTCTCTCCCCCTCTCTCCCGGTGGCACCGGAACGCCACCGGGGCCATCATCGCGACGACGATTTACACCAACAACTTCAACGACGTCATCACCAACTCTCTCCCCCTCCATGCAGCGGTTTAACACCTCTTCTCCCGCTGTAATCTCTACTTGAACATGGTGCTCAATGCTATATATTATTTCCCAATGATGTATGACTATCCTATGATGTTTGAGTAGATTTGTTTTGTCCTATGGGTTAATTGATGATTGTGATTGGTTTGAGTTGCATGTTTTATTATTGGTGCTGTCCTATCGTGCTCTCCGTGTCGCGCAAGCGCGAGGGATCCCCGATGTAGGGTTTGCAATATGTTCATGAGTTGCTTATGGTGGGTGGCGTGAGTGACAGAAGCACAGACCCGAGTAAGTAGGTTGTTTGCGTATGGAAATAAAGAGGACTTGATACTTTAATGCTATGGTTGGGTTTTACCCTAATGATCTTTAGTAGTTGCGAATGGTTGCTAGAGTTCCAATCATAAGTGAATATGATCCAAGAAGAGAAAGTAGGTTAGCTTATGCCTCTCCCTCATATAAAATTGCAATAGTGATTACTGGTCTAGTTATCGATTGCCTAGGGACAAATAACTTTCTCATGACAAAAAACTCTCTACTAAAACTAACTTAGTTGTGTCTCCATCTAAACAGCCCCTACTTTTTATTTACGTGCTCTTTATTATCTTGCAAACCTATCCAACAACACCTACAAAGTACTTCTAGTTTCATACTTGTTCTAGGTAAAGCGAACGTAAAGTGTGCGTAGAGTTGTATCGGTGGTCGATAGAACTTGAGGGAATATTTGTTCTACCTTTAGCTCCTCGTTGGGTTCGACACTCTTACTTATCGAAAGAGGCTACAACTGACCCCCAGTACTTGTGGGTTATCATGGAGTGTTGTGCGCACTTAGCAATTTTGCATTTATTTTTTAATTATTAATAATTTCAGAATATTGCTAAAACTTTAGAAATTCATAGAAAATAAGTTGTGACTCGGATGAAAAAGTTTTATACATGAAAGTTGCTTAGAAAAATATGGTCAATCTGAATACGCAGTCCGTTCGTCTGCCACACGCCCCTAGCATAGTGAACATGGAACCGTCCCCCTCCGTTTCATCTGTTTGAAAAGGCCAAACTTTAGAAAACTTTCCCAGATGTTTTCCCCCTTCACCGGTATTGTGTAGCACTGTGTTAGAACACCCCTAGCACCTCATATCATCATGCCATGCTTAGTAATGCATCGGTGTGCTTTGTATTTACTGTTTATTCCCCCTCTTCTTCTCCTGTAGACCCCGAGACCGCTGCTGATGCCCCTGTGATCAACGACATCGACGACGACCCTCCTTCCGTCTCGGCAGAGCTTCCAGGCAAGCCCCCCCTTGATCACTCCGATATTGCCCATTCCATTCTCTCTCATGCTTGCATTAGATTTTGCTACTGTTATTGGTTGGTCCTATTCTTATGCATAGCCTGCTTTTGTAACCTGCTGTTGTACCTTACCTGCTTATCCTAAACTGCTTAGTATAGGTTGGTTGGTGACCCCTTACCTCGTCCCAGTTGCCTCGGCTTGATGACTGATGACTCGATAAACGTGATCAACGTCCAGAGCCCGACACATCACTTCACCCCATTTAGTTGTATGGCTCTATAGAGCTACTATCGAGTGTCGTGGGTGATACCTCATAACCCACTCCTGATGATAACTCTATAGTGTAGCTATTCGGTCATGGTCATCAAGGGTGATTCCTCCTTCACCACTCCCGATATGACTCTGTTGTGCAACACCTCAAGTGTGAACCTCGAGGGTGATTCCTCATATGTTCACCTTGATGATTACATCGAGTGGAATCACTCGAGGGTGATTCCTCTGGTTTTCCACCTTGATGTTTTGGACACACGGTTACCTTGACTTTACTTCAGTTCCTTGTGAAAGTCGGGCGGGCCCGGAGAGCACCCGCAAGATGTTACAGTGGCGGCTGGCTGTTTAGCGATATCACCCAGGAGGGGTGGTAGCTTCAGACTTGTCTCGACAGCCGTCACTTCTTTTAATAATGCACTAATAGGTTTGGGTATTTTTTCTGAGTTGGCCATTGGCCTATACGCACTAACCACCACACGGGAACAATTATGGGCACTCGGCGTCGTGGTATCAGCCGAAACTTTGTCAAACGTCCGGTTCAACATTGTGGGCCTGTCAGGCCAGTGCCATCCATGATGAGGTGGTGCTCGTCCCGGCTCGTCGCACAATGACCCGGAGTGAGGGCGATGGGCCCAAGACCCCGGAGCGCTTAGGATGTAGACTGGCGGGGACCTCTCTGCTGAGCCTATGTAGGGTTGCGACGTGTTGATCTTCTGAGGCCAGGCATTGACCCAGTAAGTGTGTCCGGCCAGAGTAATCAAGCATGTTGGGTAATGTGTTGCACCCCTACAGGGAAGTTATCTATTCGAATACCATGTCCACGCTAATGGATGTTCAGACTTGTATCCTAATCTATTACAACTAGAACTGGTTACTTGAGACATGTGATGGATATGTTGGCTCCGCGATTGCTTTCTCGCAGGGAGTCGAGGAAGAATCTCTAGGCATTAAAGCTACAACATGCTTGTTAAATATAAACTGCTATTCTATACTATTCTGAATGCTGCAGGACACTTGAAGATACCTGAAGATGCTAGTCTTTCATAGGCTAGGCTTTCCCCTTCTATTATAGCATTCTACAGTATAGTCCACATACAACCCTTCCATTTGATACCAATGCATACTTAGTATAGATGTGATGCTTGCGAGTACTTTGGATGAGTACTCACGGTTGCTTTGCTACCCCTTTTCCCCTTCTTTCTTCTTTCTGGTTGTTTCAACCAGATGGTGGATCACAGGAGCCAGGTTCCACCCCCGACGACTACTACTACCCCGAGGGTGCCTACTACTATGTGGAGCCTGCCGACGACCAGGAGTAGTTAGGAGGTCCCAGGCAGGAGGCCTTGCCTCTTCGATCATTGATGTTTGTTCTAGCCTTCTTAAGGCAAAACTTATTTAACTTATGTCTATACTCAAATATTGTTGCTTCCGCTGACTCGCTTATGTATCGAGCTATGTATTCGAGCCCTCGAGGCCCTTGGCTTGTAATGTGAAGCTTGTATGACTTTCATTTGTGTTTAGAGTTGTGTTGTGATATCTTCCGGTGAGTCCTTGATCTTGATCATACACGTTTGCATGTATGATTTGTGTACGGTCGAATCAAGGGCGTCACAAGTTGGTATCATAGCTGACTACCTGTAGGAACCCCCTTTCCAACTCCTTGGCCGAAGTTCAGTCTAGTCTTTGAAAAACTTTTACTGACATGGCTGTGTGGCTTACGGGCCCACGTCGCCATTGGGTGGTATTAGGATCTTTTACTCCTCATCTACACTCTGGGACTCTAATCTCTCTTCTGCTCAGGTTAACAATTTTGCAAAATCTAACATTAGGTTCTCGTGATCACATCCACCCGGAGGTTTGCATTACCCCTTTCTCGAACTGAGGGCCAAGATCTGCTTCACAATGTTCACTGATACGTACATTTTACATCATGATTATATGTTGATATTTATTGCATTATGGGTTGTTATTACACATTATATCACAATACTTATTCCTTTTCTCTCTTATTTTATAAGATTTACATGAAGAGGGAGAATGGCGGCAGCTGGAATTTTGGACTGGAAAAGGAGCAAATATTAGAGACCTATTCTTCACAACTCCAAAAGTTCTGAAACTTCATGAAGAATTATTTTTGAATATATAAAAATATTGGGCTAAGAAAGCACCAGAGGGGGGCCACCAGCCATCCACAAGGGCGGGGGGCGCCATCCCTGCCTTGTGGGCCCCCTGGTAGGCCTCCGGTGCCCATCTTCAATTATATGGTGTGTTTTGACCTAGAAAAAATCAGAAGGAATCTTTCAGGATGAAGCGCCGCCGTCTCGAGGCGGAACCTGGGTAGTACCAATGTAGGGCTCCAGCGGAGCTGTTCTATCGGGGAAACTTCCCTCCCGGAGGGGAAATCATCGCCATCATCATCACCAACGATCCTCTCACCGAGAGGGGGTCAATCTCCATCAACATCTTCACCAGCACCATCTCCTCTCAAACCCTAGTTCATCTCTTGTATCTGATCTTTGTCTCAAAACCTTAGATTGGTACTATCGAATTACGGGTTCCGCAAACCATTGAAAGGTTCGAACTCTGGGGTGCGTGCGGACATCTGAACCTACCCAGCCTGCCTACTCGTGATCCTCCTAAGCCTAGCGCGTCGGGCTCAAACAGACAAAGAGACACAGCAGTTTATCCTGGTTTGGGCCACCTTGCGGTGTAATACCCTACTCCAGCATTTTGGTGGATTGCCTCAAAGGGTTGAGGATGAACTAGTACAGTGGATGAACAGGCCTTAGGAGGTGAGGTGTTATTGAGCTCAAGAGAGCTGGTGAGGTGGTCAGGTAAGAGTGGATCCAGTCCCCCTCTATGGTGGTGGCTAAGTCCTATTTATAGTGTCCTTGGTCCTCTTCCCAAATGTTGGCGGGAAGAGATCCCACAACGGCCGGATTTGAAAGGGGGCAAGTAGTATAGCTTATCCTGACTAAAGTGGTCTTCGCCTGCGGAAAGCACCCGGTCATGACGCTGCGGTGGGCTCGGTGATGACCTACGTCCTGCCGTCCTGGTGGTCTTGATCTTTTTGCACCAGAATGGAAACCTTTGGCTGATTCTTCGGGACTCCGCGCCCGCGGCTTGCCTCCCTTGCACCAAAGAAGAAACTAGCACTCGTTGGCGCCCGCCTAGCGCCCGTTTGGCCTTGGTCGTCATGTCTCATGTCAGTTGAGCCTCATGAGGTGCACCTTGCATAGAACTCTCCACCCCTCGGGAACCAGCCTGAAGAGGCCGATCCCCTCGGGGTCTTGGCGTCGTCCGCCTCGCGAGGCTTGGCCCCTCGCGAGGGTCTTGAGTCATTGATGCGGGAGCTGGGCCGTACCAGACCATCGGTGGATCCACCACTACTAGGAAAAGGCCTACTAATGGCACACTGGTTTTGCCTACTAATAGCGCATTACCATTGCGCCATTAGTAGCATGCCACTAGTATTTTTTACTAATGGCGCACCACTGGTGCGCCATTAGTTTTACCCACAGTGCGCCAGTAGTGTCTTCTATACTAATGGCGCACCACATGGTAGTGCGCCATTAGTAACAATTTTTTTATTTTTTTTCTTAATCTCGGGTCACTATTTCACCTATGAGATATCCAACACATATATATACAACAAGCATCCATATAAGAATCATAGCCAACACACAAGTTCCATCATATATACATACATAGCCAACACACAAGTTCCATCATATATACATACATAGCCAACACACAAGTTCCATCATATATACATACATAGCCAACACATAGTTCCATCGTTACATATTACAAAAGTTTCACATTGTTCATCCAACACCGTTATCCATCAATTCACAAAAGTTTCACATTGATACAAAATAAAAACACAAATGGAAAAGAATCACTCCATCCATGCAAGCTTCCGTGAATTAAATCAAATCTGCAAAATGATAAACAAGAAGTTAGAAGAAGAAAAAGAAGAAGACTAGAAGAATACTAGAAGAAGAAGAACACTAGAAGAAGAATAAGAAGAATTTTGGAAAAGAAGAAGAATAAGAAGAAGAGTATAAGCTTATTATGTAAACTTGATCATTTTGTGCTAACATAAGTTATTTTGGAGCTAACCTATAGGAAACTAAGCATATAAGCTCTAAGTTAGTATATTAGAGCCAACTTAGGTAAAATGAAGCTAACCTATGTCATTTTGGAAAAGAAGAAGAATAATAAAAAGACTATAAGCTTATTATGTAAACTTGATCATTTTGTGCTAACATAAGTTATTTTGGAGCTAACCTATAGGAAACTAAGCATATAAGCTCTTAGTTAGTATATTAGAGCCAACTTAGGTAAAATGAAGCTAACCTATGTCATTTTGGAAAAGAAGAAGAATAATAAAAAGACTATAAGCTTATTATGTAAACTTGATCATTTTGTGCTAACATAAGTTATTTTGGAGCTAACCTATAGGAAACTAAGCATATAAGCTCTAAGTTAGTATATTAGAGCCAACTTAGGTAAAATGAAGCTAACCTATGTCATTTTGGAAAAGAAGAAGAATAAGAAAAAGACTATAAGCTTATTATGTAAACTTGATCATTTTGTGCTAACATAAGTTATTTTGGAGCTAACCTATAGGAAACTAAGCATATAAGCTCTAAGTTAGCATATTAGAGCCAACTTATGGTAAAAATGAAGCTAACCTATGGGAAACTAAGCATATTAGAGATAACATAGGTAACTAACTATATATATATCATTTTGGATAACTAACCTATAGGAGATCTGACATACCTGACAAAGTTCAGTTCTCATGCATTGTTCTTCTCCTTCTCCTTCTCCTTCCTCTCCCTGGTGCGCCAAGAGTGGCGAGGCGGTGGAGGCAGTGGGATGTAGTCTTCTACCACAATTGGCCTGGTCATGTCACCCAGCTATGGGATCGCCGGCGCCACCACCGGTGCGTGGTCATTGTCAGGCACCACCACCATCGCAAGGCCACCTTCAGGCACGACCATCGCTAGGTTATCCTCAGCCACCTCCATCTCTTGCCCATGGTCAGCCACCTCCATCTCTTGCCCATGGTCAGCCACCACCATCTCTTGCCCTTGGTCAGCCACCACCAGCGCTAGGTCATCCTCAGCCTGATGCCCATCGTCATCCTGCAGCTCCTCATCCCCACTCTGCTCCTCTTCTCCCGCACTCCAGTCCAGATCATCCTTCTTGTTGTCTATGCTGCTGCCAGAATCGCTGCTACTTTCGCTACAGCCAGAATCGCTGCTGCTTTCGCTATAGCCATAGTCGCTACTGCTTTGGCTGTAGCCAGTGTTGCTGCTGCTGCTCCCATTACCTGTCCAAAATGCAACAATGACCGTTAACAATCGATGTGAGACAAAGCCAAATGTAGAGGAATAAGAAGAGGCAGAACATACCGGCATCATCATCGGCAGCGTAGCGCATGCGACACATAGTCGTGTTGAACACCTTCACGATGAGCATGGTGGCGTCGTCGTCGTACCTGAAGAGAAGGAAGTACCCCAGCCGCAGGTCGTAGGCACGGTAGAACTTCTCCCACCCACGAGACAAGTACATGTGGCCCTCCCTGATCACCAACTCCACATCCCACTGCCTGCGAAACCCGCTGCCGGCCTGTCGCAGCTTCACATTATTTGGCGGATCTTCACCCATCAGCATGTTCATAAAACTGTCAGGCAGCCTCTGCAGTTTGGGACAATGAGTGATGTAGCAAACGACAGATATCATAATGAGATGGGTGAAGGGGAGATCTCTCGTTTTATATACCTGCGTCATGGATGATACTGAAGTCTCAAGTATGATAGTGAAGAACTCGGAAGCATCCAACTCGTACTGTGGTGTCGCAGAGCGGCGGTGGCTGCTTCCCGCCATCTCTGATAAGCAGCAGAAGACACCAACTAGTACCCTTACAACAGATCATAAAACATGCATGATAACAGGCATTAGTCGCAAGTACCCCATATGTCCTATTTTTAGCAAAGTCATGCTAAAATTCACGGAAAATTTCAGCATTACCTTTGCTGAAAATAGGACATATGGAGTACCCGAATTTGCCGGAACGGAAGTTAATCGACATTCTGACAAACTCAAGGGCCTCTCGGGGTACCTGCAAATTCATCACGACACAATGGTCGGAGACAAGACCCAGCAAACTAGCACCACAATGTGCCTCTACTTTCATATGGATGAAAAGGCCACAGACCATATGGTCCTCTGCTTTCATATGGACAAAAATCAGCTCAACTTATGTGAGCTTTCGTTCCAGATCTAATAGGTCACCCAACAAAAAATCATCAATAGTTTAGCAAGTCTGTACAAACACAGGAAGAATAGAAAGTTTGCTGCCTATTTAAACACAGAAACAAAACACTACTTGAAACTTCTGCTACATTTGGACCATGGTAATTTACTTTCATGGAGCATGACAAATGTATTTTACGGATCGTGGCATTGTTTTTACTATATGCACCATGGCAAATTTCTTTTCTTTTTGCAACATGGCAAATTTCTTTTGCACCGGGCCATGGAAAATATAGTCTATGCATCATGAAAATTATAGTGTATGGATCATGGCATTTTTTATTCTACATTTTTATTCTATGGATCATGCCAGGAAATTATAGTTTATGCATTTTTTTAGTCTCTGGATCATGATCCAACAAAATTGCCATCTCCCATGGCAAATATAGCCTATGCATCATGGAATTTATACTACTGCAACCACTGCAACCACTACTGCAACCACCATCTCCCATGGCAAATATAGCCTATGCATCTCCCATGGCAAAATTATAGTCTATGCATTTTGAATTTTTGCCATGCTTTTCTTAGGAATCAAATATGTTCGTAAACCTTGCCATTGTAAAAAAAATATGGTGGCATGGAAGATGGTGCACAAGGCATGGAAGTTCCGCCTAGTTAAACACAATGCATATGCAAGAAACCAAATCTAATTGATCTCACATGACTCTGCTACATTGCAATTATCTAATTGTAAGATGTTGTGCACACAATAAAACATGCATAGCATACAAGAAGACAGCAGTAAAGAATTTGCATAAGTTTGGATCAAGAATTACCTTCAACCTGGGAGAAGAATACCACTGCAATCTGGGAGAAGATTACCACTGCAACCACCAGTACACCACCGCAATCTCGGACAAAACAGCAGGTCAACCTGCAAAATAAAAACTAGCAAAGGATCAGGGTTCATGTCGAGCTGCTCGAATGGAGATCACATGATTCAAAATACCTTCAACCTAGGAGAACAACACCACTACAACCAACAGTACAGCTTGGCAATCTCGGACAGAATAGTAGCTAAACCTGAAAAAACAAACAGCAGAGGGTCAGGGTTCATGTTGAGCAGCTCGAATGGAGAGGGGGTGGAGATGGGGCTCGGGAGGAGATGTGGACAGGTACTAGGTCATAGGAAAGGGATGGAGATGGGAAGGTAGCAGGTGGCAGAGGTCCGAGACAATGGCAGCGCCGAGCAGCCCGCCACGGACGCCGCGATGGGGATTAGGGCTGGTGGTGGGGGCGGCGTGGAAGGCGCGGGCTTTGGAGGGGGAGCACGGCGGGTGGCGGCGAGCCGGGGAGCTTCAGACTTGGGGGCGGGGCTGACAGCGGGGAGGAGGGTGGAGGGGAGGTGGAGGGCGCGGCAGTGTCGGCTGCGGGAGTGGCATTGGTGTGCTTGGGGGAGGCCGGCGCAGGCGCGGAGGCGGAGGCGACGAGGGGAAGTGGATCTGGCGAGGGTGTGGGACTGTCGAATTAGCTAGGGGCCAAGATTACTAATGGCGCACCCACTGGCGGTGCGCCATTAGTATGCTTTTTTTATTTTATTTTTGCCATAAGTAATATTTTTATTATTATTTTCTGTTGCGTCTAATATTTTTTTAGAAAATGAATATGAATATGAAACAGTAATAATTTTTTTAAAAATATCATCAAATTTGTTATTTGAAAATATTTATGGATATGAAAAAATATCATCAAATTTATTATTTGAAAATATCATCAAATTTTTTATTTGAAAATATAATCAAAATTGTTTTTTTATTTTTAGTTGCATTCATTTGTGACGGTGGA
>NC_057807.1:187450318-187454986 GCF_018294505.1 Triticum aestivum
GGCGAGGGGGATCTGGCGAGGGGGATAGCTATCGAGAGGGAGGGGGATCGAGATCGAGTGTCCTCATGAATATTCAATATTTTTTCATATTGAATATGAAAAAATATCATCAAATTTGAAAAAATATTCATGAATTCAAAAAGTGCCCATGAAATTTAAAAATATTCATGATATCAAAAAGTGCCCGAGAAATGAAGGCTACAATTTAAATACAATTTTAAAAAATATATATACTAATGGCGCACTGTGGAAAAGTGCGCCATTACTAGTATAAACTACTAATGGCGCATTGTGAAACGGTGCGCCGTTAGTAGTTTTGCAAAAAAGTAAAAAATATATATATATATATATATATACTAATGGCGCACTGTCTATCTGGTGCGCCATTACTAGTTAGAACTAGTAATAGCGCACTTCGGTCGGATGCGCCATTAGTATGTATGTAAAAATGAAAAAAAAATTATCACTAGTGGCACACCTTTTATCTGGTGCGCCATTAGTGTCTTCCACTCTAATGGCGCATCACAAACTAGTGCGCCATTAGTATATAGTAGTGGCGCACTACAAGCCTGATGCGCCATTAGTGTCAATCCTATCTATAGCCCTTTTCCTAGTAGTGCACGTGGTGGGCCGCAGGAAGGCAAGTCTGGATACCCCCATATCCAGAACGCCGATAGTAGCCCCCGGGCCCAATGCGCGGTCAGACTTGGCTTCCAGGCGAAGCCAAAGGGTAAGTGTGGAGCACCGCGGGCCCTAACCGCCTTCGGCCTTTATGACACGTGGAGATTGATGGGACGTGGGCGTCTCTACTTCCCCACGCTACCTCGGCAACTGTTCGACTTGACGGAACGATGCGGCATGCAAAAGATCATCATGGCGCGAGGTTGTGGAGGCCGGCGGGTGGCCTTCCTTGGCTATAAATGTGGAGGGGTAGAGCCCCCTCTCTCATCTCTCCTTCGTCTTCTTGCCGCCCGCTTCTTCTCCTTCTTCGTCTTGCTTCCATGGCGCCGCCGAGGAGGTTTTTGGCGGCCGAAAAGGGGAAGGCTTCCAAGGAGGGACCAGCCTCTCCGCCTCCCAAAAGAGGTCGCGGTTGTCCCCGTAAGCACCCTGCAACCCTGCAGTGGCCCCCAGGGGGCGCAGGCACGCATCCCCCAGGACGGCGTATCTCTTGGCGCCCGTGATGGTGCATCTTCTCGCGGCGAGGGCCACCGGCTTCGGAGCATACCCCATGACGAAGGGAGGCGTGCCGTGATCGTGCGCCATCCTCGACCACGCTTCTCCTCGCTGGACGTGCTCCCCGAGTTCGTGGTGTGGTCGGAGAGCCTGGCCGGCACCTCGCTCCGGCTTCCGCGCTTCTTCTCCAGGGAGCTTCCATCCTTTGGGCTCGATAATCTCTGGCTGCAGGCTGATGGCTGCTGCAGCAGAGCTATCGTGGGTCGGGACTAAGGTTGCCGCCTCTGGTGGCGTGGTCCTAACACGCGGCTGGCAGATGTTCACCCACGCACGAGGCCTAGGCGGAAGGTGCACCATCCACTTCAAGTACGACGGCCTAGCGACCCTCTACATGAGGGTGTTCAGGGAGGACGGCCGCCGCATGGGGTGCTGCCAAGAAGACGACAGCGACGACAAGGGTGGCGAAGGTGAGCTTCGCCTTGGTGGTGTGCGCTCCTCTTCTCGCGATGGCAACTCTTCCTCGGATGAGAGCTCGAGCAGTGGTGGCTACGAACGGCCCCCACGCCGTCGCGTTCGGGTCGAGGACGGAGGTGGTTCGTCCCGCCGCAGCACTCCGGTGAACCTAGGGCCACCGAACTTGGACTCAAGACCGGCCGCGGCCCTAGGTGGCCTATGGGGGGACTGGTGGAGCGTCAGGCCACCTTGAGGCGCTGCCTTAGGACACGGTGCTAGTGTCGGGTTCGTACGTCCTCGGGTCTTCTTTGTTTAGCCTTTCCTTTCTTCTGTAGTTCGAAGAAAAAGATAGTGTACCCCGCCGGGGCGTGTAATGGACTATGGCAGTTATGCCTATGCTATGCTTGCTATCTTGATGTTGTGCTGTAATGTTTGCACTCTGAGTAGGCTAGGATAGGAAAACTTAGCTTGATATGCATGCAGTAGCTTTCCGCCTCACGAGGACTTGGCTTTAGGTGCCCGACGAGGTCCCCTTTCTGGGGAGCTGGAGGTCACAGACCTCGGGAGATGCCTGGGGGTCTCGGGAGCCGCCACGGAACCGCTGTCAGAGGAAAAAGAAACCTGACGAGCACCTCATTCCTCCTTACGCGAGCCCCCTCTCATAGATCAGCTCTGACTTAATGCACCGCGTCGCGTTGCCCGGGGGCACGGATATAAGGGGTGTCGATGCCTATGAACTTGATCCAGGGATCCTCGCGAGGATGAGGCCGAAGCACTAGGGCAGTGGGGCTCAGCGTGGTGTGCGCATGACGGCAGGCCCCAGGTGCACACCCCTGCCTAGCCCCCATGCGCGAGGTGCGCGAGGGAGAGTGATGGGCAACTGCCACCTCCCTCCCTGTCCTTAGGCTAAAAAGCAAACGAGTGGGAGGAGAATAATTCAACTCGGCGAACCGAGACAGGGAAGTACCAAATCCATAGAAAGATTACTAAAAGACTGGAAGAACCTTCAGAAAGCAAGTGAACAACCGCATCCGGCACCTAATCTAGTCTTATCACCAACACGGAGCTAAGTGCTGCCACTAAGACGTGGGAGGGAGCCCCCATGAGGCTCCAGGGCGACTCTCAGGAGACTCTGGGGCGTGTACATCCCCACTCATTATTACGTGAGAGAGTCATGAGCGGAGACCTTCACAGGCCAGAGCCTTGCTTCACAGGTCGGAGCCTTTATTCAAGGGTAGAATTTCTGGAGGTGATGGATGTTCCAGGCATTCTGGATGGGGACACCGTCCTGTGTCTCCAAGCGCGCGGCGCCAGGCCTGGAGACACGGGCAATCCTAAACGGGCCCTCCCACATGGGAGAGAGCTTGTGCAGCCCTTCCCTGGAGAGCACCCGCCTTAGGACGAGGTCGCCCACCTCTAACGTCCTGGAGCGGACACTGCTGTAGTGATACCGCCGCAGTGTCTGTTGTACCTTGCCGCTCGAAGCGAGGCTTGACGGCGGCATTCCTCCCCTAGCATGAGATCCATTCCCCGCATGGCGTCCTGACGCGCCTCGTCTAACACCAAGACCCGCGTGGAGCGATGCTTGACCTCATGTGGGAGAACCGCTTCTGCTCCATAGACGAAGAAGAAAGGCGTCTCTCCCGTTGGCTTGGTCGCGGTGGTGCGGATGGACCACAGCACGGACTGTAGCTCGTCGAGCCAGTCCCTGTCGCAGGCCTCGAGCTTCTTCTTGAACGTTCTTGTCTTAAGGCCCCTCGGGACATCAGCATTGGCCCGCTCGACTTGTCCGTTGCTCCTGGGGTGTGCTATTGAGGCGTAGCATATCTGCGTTCCAAGGTTAGCAGAGTATGTTTTGAAAAGGTTGCTAGTGAATTGTGGGCCGTTCTCGATGAAGATGCGGTTAGGAACGCCAAACCAGCTCACGATGCCCTTGATGAACTTGACGGTTGATCCAGCTGGGATGGCGCGAACAGCTTCTACCTCTGCCCATTTGGTGGATTTGTCGATGGCGGCGTAGAGGTATCGGTAGCCCCCTGGTGCTCGAGGGAACGGCCCCAAGATGTCCAGCCCCTAGACTGTTAACGACCATGTGAGCCAGATTGTCTGGAGGCCCTGCGCAGGCTGGTGAATTTGCTTGGCGTGGAACTGGCATGCTTCACAGGAACGCACCAGCTCTGTGGCGTCGCTGAGCGCAGTGGGCCAGCAGAAGCCACTACGGAACGCCTTGCCCACCAGAGTGCGTGATGAGGAATGATGCCCGCAGTCCCCACCATGTATGTCCACTAGCAGCTCAAGTCCCTACTCCCTGGAGATGCATCCCAATGAAACGTCATTGAGCCTATTGCGATATAACTCACCATCCTGGATGCAATACGCGGAGGCTTGACGAGCCACGCGCTCGGCATCCTCCTCCTTTTCTGGCAAGGTCCCTTGAAGCAGGTACGCCTTGGACTCCTCGGTCCAGCACCCCTCTTGAGGCTCGAGCGCAAGCAACAGGCGGGCCCCTGTGGGATGGCCACATGCTGGGGCGCCAGTCACAGGCACCTGAGGCAGATCCTCCTGAGGCGGTGCTTGAGCCGCGGTGAGGGGAGCCGCATATGGCTTGAAGAGCCGCTCCTCAAACACCCCCGGATCCTAGGGTAGCCTTCGGGAGGCTCTCTCGGCGATATCGTCCACCTCCTTGTTTGTCCCTCGCGGCACGTGCTGCAGTTCCAAGCCCAAGAACCGCTTCTCCATCTTGCATACCTCTTCTAGGTATGCCTCCATGTGCTCATCCTTGGGTGTGTACTCCTTGTTGGAGAAGTTGACGAGGAGGTGGGAATCGCCCTTGACAGTGAGGCATTTCACCCCCCCCCCCCACGCCGCCGCGGCCCTGAGACCAGAGAGCAAGCCCTCGAACTCCATGATGTTGTTGGAGACCTTCTCACCCTGCTGGAAATATAGTTGTACCGCGTAGTAGAGCTTGTCCTTGGTGGGTGAGATGAGGACGGCTCCTGCTCCTGCGCCTTGTCGTGCGAACGCTCTGTCAAAGTACATGAT